>NC_056743.1:1136313065-1136385565 GCF_019279795.1 Protopterus annectens | reverse complement strand
CACATCATGCAGTGACTGGACACAGTGTACTTCACAGAAGCAAGTTATTAGAATCAACTAGTCTACAGAGTTATCTTTCTATATAACCTACCTTATACATCTAATAATCTTCCCACTCTCTATTCAATGCACCTGCAATTAGTTGCTTTTTCTTATGCCTCTGAGAGCAGCAGTGTGCTGTTAGCTGTTGAGCTGGCTGTTACTGTAGTTCCTACTATTGGCTGTTCATTGTAAGTTCTTGATCTAAAGTCTTCACACACTAGTTGTCTAATTTGCTAAATCATATTTTGAGTCCCTTAATTCCATATAAGAAAATAAAGTCACAGTGCCAATATGGAAGTTAAATTAACTTGTGTCCCTTCTGCAGTCATCTTCACAGCACTAGGTATTTCTTAGGTAGTGTAAGACCTGTCTAATGCTCACAATGAGCTGTTAATTGACATGCATACTATGATCTGTGAAAGACTTAATTATCTTTACAGTACAGAGACTACCCTCTTACTTAAATAGATGGCATCACACAGTACCATCCATACTTTTCATGTAGTCAGCAAATCAACACACGCTGATGCTGTCAGAAGCTTTCTTTTAACTGTTCTAGAACTAAGAAAGTTAAATATCAGGATAAAAGTAGTATCACAACATCATCACCCTTTGACATATTAAGGAGTCACCAGTCTGTATGTTTGAAACTGTACATTGTCACTAACTCATTGACTCCATAATTGGGCACACAGACACCATGCTCATGAGTTTGGACATGGATAGGTAGATGGTTGTTTCTCCTGTGCCTGGATATGAAATGTCTCAAGGTTCTTCAGTACCTTGCACTGGGAAAATATGAATATGACTAGTGCAGTCCATGTGGGTTTGAATGACTTGCAGCAGTATCTGTTTGCCTGGGATGAGGTGAAAGACAGGCCGACTTACTTAAGAGGGAATGGCCTGCACCTTTTGTTCCATGGTGTCTGATTACTAGCCAAAGCCTTAGCTACCCCCACAGTACCTTTTTAAAGCAAAGTCCAGCTACTGGACATCCCAACATAGTAGCTATACTTAAAGCATATTCTAACTAAAGTTGCTCTAGTCAATGCTAGACGTCTTTATAATCAATCACTAGGTCTTGAGGCTCTCTTACAACTTAAGCGCATTTATGTCTGTGTCAAATTTATGACACAGACCCCAACATCTGTGTCTTTGTCATAAATCAGACTTGGTTTCACTGTACAGTATCACTCCCTCCTTACTTGGATTCAGTTTTTAACCATGTGTTCATACCTTTAGGAACTGTGAGGGCATTTCCATATTTTTCCTGAGACTATATCACCTCTAGATAGATTCCCTTAGACCCATAAACTGAACTTATTGAACTCTAACTTCCCCTTAACCAGACAAATTATCAATTTATTTACTGTTAAATGATACCACTCATGTCCTCACAAGATATATCTTAATATAGTCATATGTTAGGTGATTCCAGTTATGTTTTCATTAACTGGTGTGCCTACTCCTTAGAAGCTTGGTATGCCCAAAGGTTCCTAGACCTAATGAATGACATTTCCTTAAAACAAACAGCCAACTGCCCCACTGTGGGTCACAACATTCTGGATCTAGTCCTTACCAGTATATCCTTCAAGGGTAGCACACTTACAGGCTCTCTATCTCTGCTCAATTCAGACCACAAATTAGTAACTTCCCCTTTAAAACTACAATGTTCATCACTGTAAACAGTTCTGAATTTGAGGACTTTAGACATATGAACTTACTTTAATTTACTTTATTTATTTTAGTTTGACATTTGTTAATCGAGTATGTCTGACTGATTGAGAGCCTATTTTCAGCGGAGGCCCAGGGGAAAAAATCATATAAAAACAGATGACAAGTTACAACCAGAGGATAGCAGTAGTTACACAAGAGATTTTTAACATACATGAGATTTTTAAATACAAGATTGAAACACTTCTAGTTAGATTAAGTACATGATAAATGACACATATAGATTGTGATGCAAACATAATTGTTACATCAGTAGGAAGAAGAGAGGAAGCTAGTAGCAGTTAAACGTGGCTACAACAAAGAAATTGCAGGAAGAGAAACAATAAGGGGAAATACAGGTGAGCAAGTAGAGGAATGATTTTTAGAAGAGTTTAGACAGATAGTATAGAAGAGAAAGGTTAGTGAAAAGAAAAACAAGTGAGGGTAAGTGGAGAATAAACACAGTAAATGCGTTAATTAGGACTCTGGAATGTACATATCCAAGATTTCACTAAGGTTTCAGTTAATGATTTTTTGAAGCTTTGTGTTTGGGGAAGATTTCTAATGTTCAGTGGGAGTTTATTCCATGTTAAGGAAACTGAGTAGCTATATAAGTTTTGTCCTAGTGGTATTTTTGACTAATAGATTGCTAGGAGAAACTGATCAGAGCTTCAGATCAGAGAGGGTATACATGGATATAAGTGAGGAGATGGCAGGGCAGGAGATGGGTTTGCTTAAGATGGAATGAATAATGGACAGTTGGAGGAGTAAGAGTTGATGGGGAATTCTAGCCAGTTTTAAGTTAGTAAAAAAAAGGCAGTGGTGAGAGTTGTAAGGTTCATTTTATGCAAACCTGGCAATTTCTTTGTATGTGAGTTTGAGCTTGCTCTTTAGTGAGGATTGTAAGTTGATCGGGATAGATGAGGCATACAGAAGGCTGGGAAGAAGATAAACATAGACAAAAGAAAGTATGTAGTCATTTGTGAGGTATTTTATATTTCTATAAAGCAGTCCTAGCTTTTGATGTCTTTTTAATGCAGTTTAATATGTGCAGATCAAATTTAAGTTGATCATCAATGATCGCACACAACAGTTTACTTTGTATATCGACGTTTACGACAGTATTGTCAAGTGATGAGATGGCAGATGATGATTTATGATGAGAAAGGCCCTTTGGGAGAAATAGGAGAAGTTTGTTTTTTGGTTGTTAGTAAGCCAATTTTCGACAGACAAAAAGGAGTTTTGGGTGAGTGAGTGGAGGTCAGAGAAATTGTCAGAGGTGGAGATGATAGTAGAGTCATCAGCTTATTGTATGAGTGTGGCTTGAGTGCAGGAAGTGTGAAGACAGTTAATAAAAATGTTAAATAGTAGTGGTCCGAGAATGGATCCTTGTGGTACTCCAGTATTGACAGCGAGAAAGGAGGTGTAAGAAGAGAGACATTTATCAGACAGCTGCCTGTTTATCAGGTAGCTAGAGAACCATGAGAGAGGAGGGTTAGAGATATTAAGGTCAAACAGTTTGGTAAGGGGCTTAGGGTGGGAGGCAGTGTCAAAGGCTTTGGGGAGATCTAGGAATTGACAGGAGACTAGTTTATTATTGTCTCTGGCATTTGCAATAGTTTGGATGAAAGAAATTAGAGTGGTTGCAGTGCTATGGTTAGGTCAGAAATCATGTTGGGGTGGGTGTGAGTAGGTTTTCTTGCAGTAGATAGTCCAGGAGCCACTTATGAATGCATTTTTCTAGTAACTTAGAGAAAGGGGATAAAATGGCTATGCAGCAGTAGTTTTAGAGGTCATGGAGTGTCCTCCCTTGTGGATAGGAATGATATAAAATTGTTTCCAGATAGAAGGGACAGAAGATTCTTGGATAGAACAATTAATTAAGATTGAAACTGGGTAAGCTAAAGAACTAGCGGTGAGTTTTAGGAAGTAGGGTGATAGGCTTTAGTTTAATCAGAAGAGTTTTTATGTAGGTAGTGGGGATAGGTTTGAGTGAGAAGGTATTGCATAACTTGATGGAGGAGGGGGATGGGGAGTAGTGTTGTTACTATTTAGGGTTAATTTAGTGATGGAGTCAGTAAAGTAGGAGTTAAATGTGGTGGCAGTTTCCAGAGGAGGGTTTTTAGGAAAAGGGTTAGGGGAATTAGGGCTGCCAGGATACAGAATTTTATTTATGCTATTCTAAACATTTTTTGGGATTCCTGTGGTGGCTGGTTTAGGATTTTTGGTAGACATTTTTCTTCTCATTGGTGACCTACTTTTTGGTGAGATTACAGAGTTGTTCGTGGTTTAGGAGGTAAGTTTGGGATTTGAATTTTAACCAGGTTTTCCAAGTCTTGTCTCCAGCATGCATTAGAGAGTGAGTGGACTTTGATAGCCATGATGCAGGGTGTGATTTTATTCTAATTTTTCTAGGGGAAGCCAAGCAGTTGAGAATATCTAGGAGTACACTGTTGAATTTGTGAACAGCTTCATCAAGGGATAAGTGGAGAAGGAAGACCATTTTATGGAGGAGAGTTTATCATTAAATACCACAGGGTCGAAGTTAGAGTATAACGGTCTTTGTATATGTGTGACTTGTAGTGTTGTAGGGCATATTTCTGAACGTAAATAGGTGAGTGGTCACTGAAAGAATCAGGTAGGGTTTTAGGGTTGTGGTAAAGGTTAGGATTCAAGACTACGATCCAGTCCAAGATTGTGCTAGAGTTGTTTTTTTTACTTAGGTGGGCTGGGCTTGTGATAAGTTGAATGAAGCCATGTAGACTTATATGGAGTTAGGAAACTGGGGGTGAGGGTTTGCCTATCGATATTGACATCCCCAAGTATTATAGTTTCATTAGGTATGGAGTGAATTAACCAGGAGAGTATTTGTTCAAGTACAGGAATATTATTGCCTGTGGGAATATAGTTAGAAGCAACTGTTAATTTTTTGTGACTGTTTAGTTTGCAGTTGACTATTAAGGTTGAAAGTTGGGGATGAAGATATTAACAGGTGATATGTTAAATTGGTCAGTATAGAGTTTGACTACATATCTGCCTTTTTTGGGGCCCTATCTAAGCAGAAGATGTTGTATCCAGGGGGAATCATTTCATTGTCAGAGCTGTGGGGTTTAAGCCATGTTTCAGAGTTATTATGTCAGGGGAATGATGGGTAATCCACGAGTGGAATTCACTGACTTTATTAAGAATGACGCATATGTTCTGGGAGTATAGTGTTAATTTGAAGGGAGAGTTGGAGGGAGGGGGAAGTGTGTCAAGGGAGGTACTAGTGATGGGGCCTGGGTTAGGGTGGATATCTCCTGATAGGAATAATCTTGTCATGAGGTCTCTAAGTTTACATGTGATTTCATCAGTTTTTATGCAACTTCAGCTGCTACTTATACAGCTGAGTGCTGCTCTCACTGTTATAATTGTACAGGTCTTACAGCTCCCTCTAGAATCAAATATAATGGGAAGTTTAAAAATAATTCACCATAACGGTCCACTGGTATGCATACACATACACACGCACATATATATATATATATATATATATATATATATATATATAGGTATAGAGGTTCACTCTTACATGATAAAATGGATTACAAATTGGTGATAAGATGGAATGCACATAATGTGCCACTTCAGAAAACAAGAAAGTAATTGACGGAGTACCTCAGGGCACAGTACGGATACCCTCTTTTTGGCATATATGTTTTGGGCCTCCATATCATAAACCCAAGCTTATAGCTAACCATATTTGCTGATGACTGTAAATTGGGTGTTAACATTTTATTCCCAATCCAAAATCAGGACAGAAAGAACTAATTGTAACAAACCAATGGTGCACAGCTTAAATTAAAGCAAAAAAGTACAGTATTATTATGTTTGTAAACACATCTCAACTACAAATTTAGCCAGTACCCCACTCAAAATGGACAAAGTAGTCAGAGATCTTCACACTTGGGATGACAACTTCCCATATGTCAGCCACTGTGTTTTTTTTTTTTTTTTTTTAGTAAGAAATCTTTGTGTTTAGCCCCCAAAATTTCTAAAGACCTCTCATCCCAGTCACAAGAAGTGATCAGCCCCGCTGCACTCAGCCCTAATTAAACCTTAAGCATATTGTATTGCTAAGCAACACCTCCCACACTCCTACCCTTTGGGTTTATACCCCTTACTGTTTTCTTCCCTGTTTCTCCATTTTTTCATGTAGTCCACCCTCACATTTGGAATGTTTCTTTACATCTTCCACCTCAGTTTAAAGATTTCTGGATGGGAGGGGTGCAGGGATGAAGATGATATGACATGAGAACACAGTATCTGAAGGGAAAGGGAGCAGGGGAAAAAGTCAGTGGTAGACAGACTGGATGACTGACAAAGGGGATGTATGAGAAGACACTACTTGTGCTCATGAAGAATTATGCATAGGAGCTAGATTGGATACTTCCAAAGATCCTTAAGAAACTTAAATATGGGAAGTGCTACTACAAGAAGTGAGCAAATGATCTTTGCTTAGCAGGGAGACCTGTGGACTGAAAATGTGCAGTTACAGTGCCATTTCACTCTCTAACCCTAACTCTGAATTAACTCCTAATCACTCCCTAAACCTAAAATCCCCCTCCACTCCCCAATCCTAACTCTGAGTTAACTCCTGATCACTCCCTAAACCTAAAATCCCCCTCCACTCCCCAATCCTAACTCTGAGTCAAATCCTGATCACTCCCTAAACTTAAAATCCCCCTCCACTCCCCAATCCTAACTCTGAGTCAAATCCTGATCACTCCCTAAACCTAAAATCCCCCTCCACTCCCCAATCCTAACTCTGAGTCAAATCCTGATCACTCCCTAAACCTAAAATCCCCCTCCACTCCCCAATCCTAACTCTGAGTCAAATCCTGATCACTCCCTAAACCTAAAATCCCCCTCCACTCCCCAATCCTAACTCTGAGTCAAATCCTGATCACTCCCTAAATCTAAAATCCCCCTCCTTAACTCTTACCTAGTGCTAACTCCCAGTCACTGCCTAAACCTAAAATCCCTCCCTCTCTCCTGCCAAAACCTAAAGCCTCCATCCTGATTTCCCTTCTTCACTTACCAGCTCTAAGACGAGACCTTGATGCCATCTGACTGCAGCAGCAGCTGCTTCACTAAATTTAAGTTTTAGTTCAAGCAACTGGTCAGTCAGGATGACAGCTGGGGAAACATCCCCTTGAGTCCATGGCTGCAGTTTCCTGGATTTTGAGCAGCTAGCGCATGAGTGGTTATAAGGTTCTCTGCAAATTACTCTACACTGCTTTAAAAGCAATTTACAAAGTCTGTATCCACCTCAAAATACTTTGTTTAAACAGCTACAATTCACTTAAAATACTTCTACACAAGGTCATGAGCTTAAATATCTAAATGTTGCTTTATTTTGTTTTCACTCCAATCTGTTTCAGTAAAACTTGCTCTGTTCACTCATTTTAGCAGCTGAAAATTGGTGTGTTCCTTTTTATAGAACAACTGTTACTGTATATCACTGTTAGTTTACTTCATTGTATTTTTAATGAAAATCATTCATGCATACTCCCTTTTCTAACACATACTGGATTTAAATTCACTATATATGAGATATCATATTACTGATAATTTATAATTACTGTTGTGAAAATATAAGTGTGCATATCATCTTAATTCATAATGCTGAAAAAATATTTTGCAACAAAAATCGCCCTTTCATTTTGACATTTTACAAAGTAAATAGTCCTGAATCTTTGGTCCTGGCCATTTTGAGAACTGTGAGTTGTAGGCTTAGAGTGTATGAGCTGATTTGGACTAGAACTCCTGTCCGTGCATTTTACTGTGGTGAGGATAATAGTTAATTAAGTGAATTATTCTCTCTTTTCAGCTGAGCTAGCAGAAAAAAAGTCAAAATGCATTTTCGAACTATTAAAATAATAGACTAGATGGTATTAATGCTTAATATAGTAACTGTAATTATGCCTCAGTGGGAATAAAACCCTGTCTGTGACCAAGGTGACCTGGGTTTGAAAAGTGCCTAGATACTGTTGGACCTGGTTGGGAATAGAACTGAGCAAGTATTCAGTGCCAGCTTGCACATCTCATGACAGGTTTGGGTGAGACTCTCATTGTTGTGAGCCACCTAATGTAGGGCAAAGTAGGCCAAAAGAATCTACTGACAGGAGAGAATCAGTCTTATCAAGTGGTGCAAAATACTGCAATTGAGCAGAGTGTATGGAATTATGCATCTGGAGAACTAGTATAATTCCTGTTTCCAAAGGTGGAATTGTTGTTTGTCTGGATGAAAGGAGATAAGCTTTAAAATTCTCCTAACTACTAGAATGGCAGCCCTGTGGTAGTTGGCTGCCACCACCATTATGATGAAATGGTTGCTAGACTTGTGGGAGCAAATATTCCATTTGGTAATGGGGGTTTGCTGATGGTCAGTGTGGAGTGGAGAAGAACAGAAAAAAAGAAATATAAAATGTGGTAATAGAGGACCAGTTTGCTCTTTGTACTGAGAGGTTTTTAACTGTTAATATAGTAAATTAAGCCACAGTCTAAAAATAAGACATTGCTTCAAAAGATGACTTCTTACCTGGAAGTAAACGATCCAGTAAGGGATGAAACACAGAAGGATAGGGAGAATCCTTATCAGTGTTTCCACATTCTCAAATATCTCCTGATGAATTTGGCCTCTTTTTTCAATTGTCACTCTTTCCAGGATACCACCTCTTGCTGGGTCTTCCAAAATGTGGCCCATTCTATATATGTAAAGGAATAAAGAACACATATTTAGTTTAAGACATTGTGTTACTTAGGAAATATGCTGTATAAATCTACACCTTTCACATCAGGAACCTCTTTGATGGAGGACGTGTCTGTGACTTTTTGCAAAAACAGCATACGTAGGCTACCACCTTTGCCATATCGGACAGCTGGCTTCCAGTGGCTGGTTTGCAGTTGTACATGGGACTGGAGGTAAGGAAGATGAGAAGAGCCACAGCGAGGCATAGCACAGGGATACTGTAACCTATAAAGAAACTGATATTCTGCTGGATATAGGTAACCAGAGATAAAGACAGGATGGCACCCACATTGAAAGACCAGTAGAACCAATCAAAAAAGCGTCTTGTTGTTTCTTGTCCTCCATCTGCGACCTGAAGAAAGAAACAAATAAAGAAAGTTTTATGCAGCAGAATCAAGGGATGAAAAGTATACTCAAATATAAGTGCTGAGTAGGTGTTAAGTAATTATTCATGATGGGACGAAACAGCCTTTGCCTATTTTTGAAAAATCTTAATTGAGTAACTTTCAGTATGTATGCATGCATGTATGTATGTATGTATGTATATATATGTGTGTGTGTGTGTGTGTGTGTGTGTGTGTGTGTGTGTGTGTGAGTGTGTGTGTGTGTGTGTGTCTGTATGTGTGCTTGTTTACGTATGATCATGCATGCATGCGCGCGCGTGTGTGTGTGTGTGTGTGTGTGTGCGTGCACATGTGTGTTTGTGTGAATTTTTGGGGAAGGATTTTTTTAAGCCACAAATGTTTCATTTTTAACCTTTCAATGGAATAATGCATTAGTGGATGATCAGTAGATAAAGAACATAATATGTTTCTGTACCAGGCATACATTCAGAGAATATTATATGTTTCTGTACTAGACATACATTCAGCAATTATGTTAAAAAAGAATAACTTTGAAAATTGTTGTCTAACTAATAATCAAGGCCCATCAGATGCTATTAACTCAGAATATGGCCTTACTGTTGTCAGCTGAAATTGACATACTATGGTTTATTTACCCTTCTCTTTGTAGACAACAACACTGTGTTGCAATACAACATGCAAAAGCAATTACCACTTATAGACTAACATCTATATCTTTTAAGTACTGTTACCAACACATTACTTAATGAGAACTCTTGCCCTCCATTACCTAGTAACCTCAAGGTCCAAGACCCCCTTATACTCCATAAGAATCTGGGGGGCTCTTAAGCCACATAGTCCTCTGTTCACCGTAACGTATTCAGCAAAACATTTTAACAAATTGTCTTCTGCTTCCTTTGATGACATACCAAATGGGATTCAGTCCAAAAATGGCATTGCAAAAAAGCTAAAAATCGCTCCTAACAAAGGAATTCAAGTGCACTTCCCTCAGAGATGCAGACTAGTGCATCTTAAGGAAAAAGCAATGATGTATATCTCTGAATTGCATGCTGACATTATTTCAATGTACTTTACTGCCTATCACCCTAATACTGCTATTAGTATGTAAATATATTATAAATATATATTTAAATTAAATATTTAAATATGCAAATATATTTATATGTGTATGTATGTATGTATATATATATATATATATATATATATATATATATATATATATATATATATATAATATAAAGTATAAGCTTTTACTTTTCTGAGTATATATCTGAATATATATATTTTGTACTTAATGTTTTTCTTTTTTATTTGCCTTTTATTGTGTGATAACTTTTATGTTTTTGTTGTCTTTTGTGTGTATTTAGGTTTCCTATTGAATTGTCGACATTTTAGGTTGTCGAATGCTTAATCATCAACACCTAAACATCAAATGCTTACAATAGCGAACAGCCACATCATCAAAGTCTTTCTTCGGGAAAGAATTCATGTGGCCGTTATTGGGGATTTGCCGTTTCCCCAATGTAGAGCGATCTCAGAATCTCAGAGTTGGTATATTTAGTTGGGGGTGTGTGGGGGGCAAAGCCCCCCCACTATGTTTGGGTATGTTTGTTTATTTTATTTATGGATGGCCACCCAAATTCTTTCCCAAGGAAAGAATTTGATGATGTGGGCATTCGCTATTGTTAGCTTTCGATGCTTAGGTGTCAATGTTTTAGGATTCGACAACCTAAGCTGTCAATGTTATGATATAGACACTGTATTTATACTTGCTTTCTTTCTTGGATCAAAGCTGAATTGTCAGTTGTCTATATGACAGCAACACACACAAAACAACAACCAGGAGATCTAGTCAGATGAACTGGAAAATTCTGGAAATGAGTTTATCTGTGGTGGCTTCTTCATTATCCTGCTATAACTATGAAACAAGGGAAGTGGACAAGAGGAAAGAGGCTATCCATCTCTGAAACTTGGCTGAAGCCAGGTATCAGAAATGGAGAAATCACCACACAAGATTACAGCCTACATAGACTTGAAGGAAAGGCAAAATAAGGTAGTGACACAACTATAATGTATTTTAACAAACTGGAACTCTCACTTTATAAAAATACCCTTGCCCCCACCTTCAGTAATAATGTGATACTCAATTCTCTCCTCAGACTAAATGACAGGAAAAGCCTCTGTATCATAGTTGTATACATCCCTCCTGGTGATGACACTAACATGTAAGAAAATTTCCACTCCTGTACTACACCAAGTATTCAACATGAACCAATAATCCTGGGTGACTAAACATATATTGGTTCTTCCTCATCTATGACTCTTCCTCACTGTCACATAGTTACCCATAGAGTTGCTTGCTACTGAGATTTGTCTGCATGCATCAACTGGACATAAGCTGATTTAAGTATATTTTCTGCATTTTATTGTGGTTTTATAATCTGGACTGATTCCTCAGATCTAGCTCTGTTGAAACTGTCTTGTGTGTGTCTCTGAAGCTCTGCACTAGTTGTTAAACTGCTTTGAAATTCCTTTAAGTGTTAATTAGCTTGGGGGGTTTCTGATAACATTAAAACCTGTGTTGGTTACATTTCTTGTAATCATTTTAAATAGAGTTACTTGCTACTGAGATTTGTCTGCATACATCAACTGGACATAAGCTGATTTAAGTATATTTTCTGCATTTTATTGTGGTTTTATAATTTGGATTGATTCCTCAGATCTAGCTCTGTTGAAACTGTCTTGTGTGTGTCTCTGAAGCTCTGCACTAGTTGTTAAACTGCTTTGAAATTCCTTTAAGTGTTAATTAGCTTGGGGGGTTTCTGATAACATTAAAACCTGTGTTGGTTACATTTCTTGTAATTATGTTAAATAGAGTTGCTTGCTACTGAGATTTGTCTGCATACATCAACTGGACATAAGCTGATTTAAGTATATTTTCTGCATTTTATTGTGGTTTTATAATTTGGACTGATTCCTCAGATCTAGCTCTGTTGAAACTGTCTTGTGTGTGTCTCTGAAGCTCTGCACTAGTTGTTAAACTGCTTTGAAATTCCTTTAAGTGTTAATTAGCTTGGGGGTTTCTGATAACATTAAAACCTGTGTTGGTTACATTTCTTGTAATCATTTTAAATAGAGTTGCTTGCTACTGAGATTTGTCTGCATACATCAACTGGACATAAGCTGATTTAAGTATATTTTCTGCATTTTATTGTGGTTTTATAATTTGGACTGATTCCTCAGATCTAGCTCTGTTGAAACTGTCTTGTGTGTGTCTCTGAAGCTCTGCACTAGTTGTTAAACTGCTTTGAAATTCCTTTAAGTGTTAATTAGCTTGGGGGGTTTCTGATAACATTAAAACCTGTGTTGGTTACATTTCTTGTAATCATTTTAAATAGAGTTGCTTGCTACTGAGATTTGTCTGCATACATCAACTGGACATAAGCTGATTTTAAGTATATTTTCTGCATTTTATTGTGGTTTTATAATTTGGACTGATTCCTCAGATCTAGCTCTGTTGAAACTGTCCCCCCCCCGTTCTTGGTTGTAGTTTAAATTTGGTGGCTTTTGCAGTGCCCGCCCCACTGTAGATTTGATCTAGGACACTCCCCCAGTCCCATCTCTTTACTGCATTCAATCTAATAAACCCTTTCTGCACTTGCTTTTAGTCCTTTTTAATTTAATTACATTTTTTTCAAACTGTGTGTGGACTAATATTGCTACATACTCAAGTGTGCCAGCTTGCACTGCATGTGAATTGTTTTTACTACTGTTTTTGCTACTTTTCTGAAAAAAAAAAAATTATCTGCTTTTACTGTATTTGTGTTTCTTCCTAATTTATTTTGCTTTTGCGTCATCTTAAAAGTACTCAGTTGTATTTATTACTTCTTGGTGCAACTCATTCTAAGCCTTTTAGTTTAAGCACTTGGGCTTCAGACCAGTTGTTTTACATTAAGAAGGTTTGTGGTTTGCACTGTAGTGGCAGGACAGGTAGCTTACATCCTTCTAAGTTGGGAACTGCTGATTGAGGGCTCAGTGTCAGTTATTCTAAAAGTGTATTAATTCTGATTTAAGCACTTGGGCTTCAGGCCAGTTATTTTACATTAAAAGGGTTCGTGGTCTGCACTCTTGTGGGAGGAGAGGCTGGACTCTGCCCTTCTGAGCTGGGAATTTCTGGTTAAAGGTTTATAGTGCCTGCATATTTGAACTGCTTCTTACTGAAATTGGTACACCTTGTTTGCTGTAGCATAGACTAGATCCAGGCCTGCTGAATCTAGCTTTGTTTGTATAACTTGAGCACTAATCCAGGCATTCTTCAAAGTATTCAATTATATTTATTACTGCTTGGTAGTAACTTGATTAAAGTGCAGCTATCATTCTAAGTCTTTTGGATTAAGCACTTGGGCTTCAGACCAGTTGTTTTACATTAGGAAGGTTTGTGGCCTGCACTGTGGTGGCAGGACAGGTGGTTTACATCCTTCTAAGTTGGGAACTGCTGATTGAGGGCTCAGTGTCTGTTATTCTAAAAGTGTATTAGTTCTGGTTTAAGCACTTGGGCTTCAGGCCAGTTATTTTACATTAAGAAGGTTCGTGGTCTGCACTCTTGTGGGAGGAGAGGCTGGACTCTGCCCTTCTGAGCTGGGAATTTCTGGTTAAAGGCTTATAGTGCCTGCATATTTCAACTGTTTCTTACTGAAATTGGTACACCTTGTTTGCTGTAGCATAGACTAGATCCAGGCCTGCTGAATCTAGCTCTGTTTGTATGCATGTTGTTTGTCTGCTTGTTATTTCTCTGAATGCTAATACCACCTAAACCGCGGCTTTTCAGCACTTCTGTGGATCCCTAGTGATATCTGCATTGCTTACTGTACTCATTTCCTTGTTTCACTTAAAAGAAAGTTACTGTTTGTCATTTTTGCATTTAAGTTACCTGTAACACATTGCATTTAATTTACCTGGCACTTGCTCACTAAAGGCACTTGCTCACTAAAGCAATTATATAAGTCAGCACTAAAAAATTAAAAGCACTACACTCTCACAAACTCCTCTCGAGTACCTTGTTCCCCATTGGCCCTTTTTTTTTCAATTATAAAGGAATTCCCAATACTATTCTAGCATGTCCAAAGGTCAGTTGTCAATCTTCTCTCCAGTCCAGCTGGTGAATCTGGGAATCTTGAGGCAATGTTACAACTGCCTCATGTACACAGACAACCCTCTCCTCCTCCCAATAAATTCCAACACATGTGAGAGATGCATCCATATAGCCAAACTGGAGGCTAAGCTCTCTCAACTCAGTACTGGCGTAACCAGTCAGGAGGAGAAGGAAACCACACTCAGTACAATTCCAGTCTCACATAGACCTACCACGACAGCAGACCAAACACATAAACACACAAAAACATACTCGGAGGCTCTAAATAAAAATCTGCCTAAGCAGCAGAGACCTCCAAAGCAGACACCCAAGCAACCGCTACCCCAAAACAAAACACGTGCAACACATAGCTCACAAAGCCAGTGTGCCGAACAGTCACAGCCCTTAAGGCTAAACAACACACCTGATACACTTGTAATAGGTGACTCTATCATCAGGCACACTGATGTCCCGCTCACCAGGCTGAACAAGGAGAAGGTCACGGTGAGCTGCCTGTCGGGCGCTAAGATCCGCCACATAACACAAGCACTCAGGTCACTCTAAGGCAAGTACAAATATGACTCAGTCATTGTCCATGCTGGTGTGAATGACCTGAGACGTACCTCCCTGGACTACATGAAAAGAGACATAGAGGAGCTCTCTGAGCATGTGGCCCAGGCCGGTATGACCCTGACCTTGAGTAGCATCTTACCCTCACCAAGAATGATGCCACAATATGAAGACAAGATGATCAGTTTCAACAATTGGCTTAATTATTGGTGTCATTCAAAGGGGATCCAATGCCTGTCAGCCTGGGATGACATGCTCGACAAGCCACGATGCTTCGCTAGGGACGGCCTGCACCTGTCACCCCTGGGCTTTCGGATATTGGCAAAGGCTCTTGCTACCCCCATAGTGCCTTTTTTAGGCAAGGCTCAAAAGACAAACCCACCTCCATAGGTATCACAAGGATAAGAAACTAAGAGTAATGCTACTCAACGCCAGAAGTTTAAACCTCAAGATGCACGCACTCAAAACTCTCCTTAGCATGGAGAAAATCGATATCTGTGCAGTAACAGAAACCTGGTTCAAGGCTCCCGAGAGCACCCCAGCACTACCAGGTTATACCTCATACCATGCTTTTCGGCCCCAAAACTTGGACCGACCCACAAAAGGAGGGGGAGTATCAATATTCGTCAAATATACCCACACCTCCAGGTTGGTGGCACAGCACGAAGCATCAGAGACTATCCATGTGCAACTAACAGTTGGTAAAACTGCCTTCCAGTTTATAGCCTGCTACAGAACACCCTCCCTAACCCAGGAACCCCACTCAGCCTTCATGAGAACACTGGAAAATATGAAGGTCTCTCCAAACACCATTATATTGAGCGACTTCAACTACCCAAACATAGACTGGGAGCATTACTCTAGCTCCAACACCCTAGCCCAAAGGTTCCTAGAATTTATAAACTCAAATGCTATGGAACAACTTATTACCACTCCCACAAGAGGGGAAAACATACTGGACCTGATCATCACTAACATGGGGACTCTATGCTCCAGACCAGAAGTGTATCCCTCACTGGTAAGATCAGACCATAAACTAATCTCACTGGATGTTCACATCCCGACACCACCCCCTGCCCAGAAAACCACAGTGAAAAACTTCTCTAAAGCAAATTTCACACTTCTCAAAACTGAGGTGGAATCCTTCAAAGCCCCCGGGCCTGTGGAAAATACGGCCCAGACCACAGAATTCTTTATAAACGCATTCTATGAACACCTTCAGGAATGCATGGATCATGCAATCCCAAATAAAACCAAGACCCAATCCTCCAAAGGCAGACGTCCTGTCTGGTGGACCCCATCCATAAACAAGCTATACAATAGAAGGAGGAAGCTACTAAATGATAGAGCAAAATTCCAAAAAGGGAAGGCATCTCTGATCAGTATTAGCAAAAAACTACGGGCACTCATAAAACCGTCTAAGGCCAGCTTCGAGAGAAAAATTGCACAGGACACTAAGGATAATCACAAGGCTTTCTTTAGTTATGTTAGGAACCTGGGTGGTAATTCCCAGATATGCTCAGAATTAGTCCAAAATGACAAAAAATACACCGAACCCACAGACATTGCCAACATCCTAGCTGACAGGTTCAGCGCAAACTTCTCCCCCCCCCTCCCCACCAAAATGGCAAATATCTATCCCAGCAGAGTGCTGCCCCCCTGACATCTCGGATGCTCAGGTAAGAGCCGCCCTCTCCAAAGCAAAAAACACAGCATCAATGGGACCAGATGGTGTCCCGGGCTGCGTCCTACATGAACTCCAAGAAGAGCTAAACCCAAACATAAAACTACTGTTCAATCTCAGCCTTACTACAGGATATGTACCCAAAGAGTGGCGTACAGCAACTGTGGTCCCTCCCCACAAAGGTGGTGCCTCAACGGATTCTGGAAACTATCGCCCCATAAGCCTGACTAGCTTGGTCTGCAAAGCTATGGAAAGGATAATCATGGACCTCATAAATAAAGATATTGGGGACCTACAGACACTGGATCCTACCCAGTTCGGCTTTGCTAAGGGCAGATCCTGCCTCTTAAACCTGGTTGATTTCTTTGAAACAGTCACCAAGGCCATTGACGAGGGGAAGGTGGTCCACACAGCCTACCTGGACCTCACAAAATCCTTCGATACAATACCCCACTCGGGCATTATAGATAAGCTCACCAGCTTAAATATAAACCCCTATGTCACTAGATGGGTTGCAAACTGGCTCAAGGACAGAACCCACATGGTTAGAATTGCTGGAGCCATGTCAGACTCCAAACCAGTTACAAGTGGCGTCCCACAAGGCTCAGTCCTGGGACCTCTCTTGTTCAGTATATATTTCTCGGAGGTACAAGTCAACACAGAAGGACTGTGGCTGACCAAGTTCGCAGATGACTGCAAACTGGGCGCCATAATCGAGACTCCAGCCGACACAAGCATCCTCCAAAAGGGCCTCATAGAAACAGACAACTGGTGCCAAAGCCATGGCCTCAAGCTAAACGCTAAAAAGTGTATAGTCATCCCCTTTGGCAAAAACAAAGTGCCCACAAATTACCACATAGGTGGTAATCCATTAAGTACAGAAGAAGTAATTAGGGACCTGGGGACCCAAGTTGATAGCAATCTCTCATTTGACAACCACGTGGCCAAAGTGGTTAGAAAAAACATTTTATATAGCCCACCTAATCATGAAGGGATTCACATCTAGATCAGGGGAGGTTATCGTGCCTCTTTACTCATCCCTCATCAGGCCCATAATTGAGTACAATGCCCCTTTTGGGATGTACCTTACCAGACACCTGCAGCAACTGGAAAGACCCTAAAAGTACGTCACCAAGAGGATCAAAGGGCTCAAACAGATGCCATATGCTGCCCGGTTAAAGAAACTCCAGCTCTACTCAGAGGCGATCTGTGCCTGATGTATAAAGCCATGTCCAACCCGGAATTAATGGACATGCTGCACCTCAGAAAATCCAAATCCTATCGAGCTACACGCTCAAGAGACTTGAACCTCAGCACTGAAATAAATAGGACATGCTGGAGGGACAGATTCATAACCCAGAGGCTCCCTTCACTCTGGAATAAAATCCCAGTCCAGGTTAGGCAGAGTCCCTCATTGACTCTCTTCAAGAGGAATCTTGATGAGTGGATGGGAGATTGTAGGTTTACCCCGGGTATGACTTCTGTGTCACAGTTAGACAGAGGCACAGTATACTAACCTCAAAAAAAGGGCATAGCAAAATTAATTTAAAATGAGTGGCGAAAGCCAAACACATTCTGGCTAGGCTTATAAATGCCCTAGGGCAGATAGCCTAGTATGAACCTATGAACCTATGAACCTATTTGTACTCCAACCAGACTCAAAAAGCCAAATAGGAAACAATCATCACTAGCCTGGTTTCTAGCAAACAAGCCTGATAAAATTTGATATTCAGATGCATTACCAGATAAATTTAGTGATCATCTGCTAGTCTTTGCTCTTAGACACACATCTCCTCAACCCAAGAAATGCCATTAAAAAGTATGAAATCTAACAAACTTTAATAACAAAACTTTCTTAACCATTCTTTTACCTATAACCTGGAGTCTTCTCAAAACCATTTCCCCTAGATGATTTAGTTCAACTATTTAATACTGCTGGCACCAATACACAGGAAGTAGTTAAATGAAACCTCATCCCCTACCTATCTGCAACAACCAAAAAATGAAAGCAGTGTAGGGAATAGGCATGGAAAACAAGTTACCAAAATGCAGGAAACTCTCCAAAACTTCAGACACCTTTGCAATCAAGGCAGTATAAAATTAAAAATGATAAATAAATCACTAGTTTAACTTAGAAAACAATCTCCAAAATTCCTGTTACTTTCTGAAATCCATCCAAAACTTTCATCCCCAGGTAGAATAGAACATCCTACTCCATATCCAGACATGCCCCTAGGCTATATCACTTCATCATTTAAATCACACTTCATTGACACCATAAAATCACTACTTAACATAGACACTAACCATTCACCCCAGCTTAACTTCCAAATCATAGACAACAATTTCTCCATCAACGCTGTCCTAACCTTAGTCATTGAAATGTACCTCCTAAAACTAAAACCTACCACCCTAGCTGCAGATAACCTACCCTTGGAAATAACTGACAATCGCAGCAGACGCCATTGCCTTCCCCATTTCAATACCATCAACAGATCCATCCAACAGTCTTATGTCCCCTCTCTGTGGAAGAAGATCATTCATGCTATCCCTGTAGAAAGGGGGAAACACAAGTGATCTTTCCAGCTATAGAATCACAGTAGCCATATTTCCCCCTGTCAAAAATCTTGGAAAAATATCTTCATTCTCACCTCCTAAACCTCATTCTTACTAATAACATCCACTCTTCCACTCAGCATGGCTTTAGACTAAACCACAGTATCACTTCTCTAACAATATTAATCATAGCTGTAATACAGGTGATATTGTATTTACCCTTTTCTTGGATATAGCGAAAGCCTTTGACACTGTCTCTCATAATAAACTACTCCATCAGCTTGCTTACATTGATGTGTCCTACTCCAGTCTCTCCTGGTTCCTCAATTACCAGGCTGTCTAACAGATCCCTGCCAAATAGCAATCTAGCATCTCTACTTTTTACCAGTCTCTGCTGTTACTGCTCCACATTAACACTACAACCATTTAATAAATTTATTACTAGTTTACTATACTGTCTCAAAACATGCCAAACTAGTCTAGTACGCTGATGATGATGATCATGCAACCCTTATCCGCTTTGTTCAAAATCCCATTCTTCACCAACAGCTCACACATGATTCATTCTCCTCCACAGAAAACTGACCAGCAAAATCAGACCTGATACTAAACCCCAAAAAACACAAAACTTCTCTTTTTCTACTCTTAAAGTGAACCTTTCAAATCACCTCTGTAAATCACACAGATATTGAGGTAGTCTTCAGCACTAAATTACTAGGGGTTATAGTGGATGACATCATGATTCAACCTGCACTTATAACACACAACCAAAAAAAAAAGTCAGAAGTTAGTTCTTCCGTATAGAGCCAAACAATATCCGATTGAAAGCAGCTACATTCACCTACCTGTTGCCTACACTTTTTCATGCCACTTCTATTTTCACCATCCTCCAGTCCACTCTGGCAACTACATGTGGTCAATGCTATAATAAAATAGAGAAATTTGTTTCCAGTAAGCCCTGCTCCATACATCACTACATTGCCCTCAAGCACTTGAGCTGGCTTAAGCTATCTCACCTCCTCACCTACTCTCAACTTCAGTTTGCACACAGATTAGTCTTTTTGGCCTGACAAATGCCCTGCCCTAAGCGGTATACTACAACTCCACTCCACCAATAGTGTGATCCATTATGCTGACAAACATCTCATCTTTATTCATAAAGCTCAAAATAAAGCAGGAAATGTTTACTTCAGTTGTATTGTAGAATCCTGGATCTTAATTTCTCCTCCATTCAGACTCCTTAACCACACACATATCTTCAAAGATAAATCAAAATTGTTCCTGCTTAACTCCTGGTTATACCTCTGCTGTTTCCTAGACTAATGGCTAAATTATTCTGAAACTATTTCTCCTATGTACAGAAACATGTCAGCGACAATACCTGCTCTTTTATTTTTCTGTCTTCTACTCCTCTTATGACTAAATCCATAAGATTATATTTGACCTAATTTACTATTATTTAACAATGCCCAATGCTGATTATGTTGCTGCAAAATAAACTTATTTATTTCATAACTGTCTGCTTTATTTATTCTCTCTTTGTATGTAATGCTGCTAATGTTACCTGAGCATTCTGTATATTGAATAGTCCTCTTCTTCTTTTGGATTTTTCCGGTTTAGGGGTCACCACAGCGGATCACCTGTTTGCTCATGATTGGCAGTGGAGTTTATGGTGTCGAGTTGCCAGCCCAGTGCCCAACCTTCCACAGAAGGCGCACACACACACACACACACACACACACACACACACACACACACACACACACACACACACACACACACACACACATGCACTCACACCTAGGGCCAATTTAGAGTGTCCAATCCGCCTACCGCATGTCTTTGGGAGGAAACCCACACAACCACAGGGAGGACATGCAGACTCCACACAGAAGGCACCCCAGCCGAGGATCGAACCAGAGAAACTCTTGCTGTGAGGTGGCAATGATAACCGCTGCACCACCGTGGCCACCCTTCTGTATATTGTATAGTACAGTGTAATAATTTCTTGTGGAACTTTGTATGTAATGCTGCTAATATTACCTTGACATTCTCTATGTTGCATATGTACTACTGTAAATACTTCTTGTGGAACTTTGTCTGTAATGCTGCTAATGTTACCTTGGCATTTTCTATGTTGTATATGTACTACTGTAAATACTTCTTGTGGAACTTTGTATGTAATGCTGCTAATGTTACCTTGGCATTCTCTATGTTGTATATGTTCTACTGTAAATACTTCTTGGGGAACTTTGTATGTAATGCTGCTAATGTTACCTTGGCATTCTCTATGTTGTATATGTACTACTGTAAATACTTCTTGGGGAACTTTGTATGTAATGCTGCTAATGTTACCTTGGCATTCTTTATGTTGTATATGTATTATTATAAATACTTCTTATGGAACTTTGTATGTAATGCTGCTAATGTTACCTTGGCATTCTCTGTGTTGTATATGTACTACTGTAAATAATTCTTATGAAAGGTTTGTTGGTAAAGCTGCTAATGTTACCTTAGCATTCTCTATGTTGTATATGTACTACTGTAAATACTTATTGTGGAACTTTGTATGTAATGCTGCTAATGTTACCTTGGCATTCTCTATGTTGTATATGTACTACTGTAAATACGTCTTGTGGAACTTTGTATGTAATGCTGCTATTGTTACCTTAGTATTCTCTATGTTGTATATGTACTACTGTAAATACTTCTTGTGGAACTTTGTATGAAATGCTGCTAATGTTACCTTGGCATTCTCTATGTTGTATATGTAGTACTGTAAATACTTCTTGTGGAACTTTGTGTGTAATGCTGCTAATGTTACCTTAGCATTCTCTATGTTGTGTATGTACTACTGTAAATACTTCCTGTGGAACTTTGTATGTAATGCTGCTAATGTTACCTTGGCATTCTCTGTGTTGTATATGTACTACTGTAAATACTTCTTGTGGAAAGTTTGTTGGTAAAGCTGCTAATGTTACCTTAACATTCTCTATGTTGTATATGTACTACTGTAAATACTTATTGTGGAACTTTGTATGTAATGCTGCTAATGTTACCTTGGCATTCTCTATGTTGTATATGTACTACTGTAAATACTTCTTGTGGAACTTTGTATGTAATGCTGCTATTGTTACCTTAATATTCTCTATGTTGTATATGTACTACTGTAAATACTTCTTATAGAACTTTGTATTAAATGCTGCTAATGTTACCTTGGCATTCTCTATGTTGTATATGTAGTACTGCAAATACTTCTTGTGGAACTTTGTGTATAATGCTGCTAATGTTACCTTAGCATTCTCTATGTTGTGTATGTACTACTGTAAATACTTCCTGTGGAACTTTGTATGTAATGCTGCTAATGTTACCTTGGCATTCTCTATGTTGTATATGTGCTACTGTAAATACTTATTGTGGAAGTTTGTAGGTAAAGCTGCTAATGCTACCTTAGCATTCTCTATGTTGTATATGTAGTACTGCAAATACTTCTTGTGGAACTTTGTATGTAATGCTGCTATTGTTACCTTAGTATTCTCTATGTTGTATATGTAGTACTGCAAATACTTCTTATGGAACTTTGTATGTAATGCTGCTAATGTTACCTTGGCATTCTCTGTGTTGTATATGTACTACTGTAAATAATTCTTATGAAAGGTTTGTTGGTAAAGCTGCTAATGTTACCTTAGCATTCTCTATGTTGTATATGTACTACTGTAAATACTTATTGTGGAACTTTGTATGTAATGCTGCTAATGTTACCTTGGCATTCTCTATGTTGTATATGTACTACTGTAAATATGTCTTGTGGAACTTTGTATGTAATGCTGCTATTGTTACCTTAGTATTCTCTATGTTGTATATGTACTACTGTAAATACTTCTTGTGGAACTTTGTATGCAATGCTGCTAATGTTACCTTAGTATTCTCTATGTTGTATATGTACTACTGTAAATACTTTTTGTGGAACTTTGTATGTAATGCAGTTAAATGTTATGCAAGTACGCTGTATATTGTATATGTACCACTGTTATAATTTCTTGTGGCGCTTTTCTCCCTTGCCATCTGTTAAAAAGGGTCTTATTTGCACAGTCAGACTTTCCTGTTAAACAAATGTAATATATAAATAAATAATGTCATATACCTAGATTTTAGAAAGGCACTTATAGGTTCATAGGTACTTGCTAGGTTGCTGATCTGTTGAGGGTCTTAAGGTGCCTAACGCTGCATTCCTATGACATTTTTAGTATTTCAGTTTTAAATTTTTGAAAATTTTCAATGTTTTTCAGTACTTCAGTATTATAATGTTTGCACGATCCCCAATGCAACTGTCTTGCCACATTTTTATGCCTTTCAGTATACAATCCTTCTGCCATTAGTGTACCACAACCAACAAGATGTGTGACTGTTTCCAATTCTGTTTTACAAAACCTACAGCTGTCTGTTTCAATGGACTTTGTAAACCAATGTGTACTTAGTCTACTATCTTGGGCCTCCAATATTAATCTTTCTTTTTTTGGTTTGAATTCACCTCTCCTTAACCATTTCTGCATACCTCTCAAGTGTACCTCATTATGATGAACTTACCTCATTTCGGGTCTTAAAAAGTTCACGTTCCTCAAAGTTCCACATTGAAAGACTGTCACACATTCAGTGTCAGGAATTTTTTTTAAGTGAAAGCCATTGTAAATAGAAATGAAACATATTAATTCATTAAAAGAGCTTATTTATAAGTAAAACTAGCATATTTTAATCATCCTATGACCTTCCTATTTGAAGTTGTTAGTAAGCCATTAGTACGTGTTCCACATTTTGCCCATTTGTTCCACATTATAAGGGCTAGTGTTCTTCATTTTGTAGATGGAAGGTTGAGAGCTATGCATTCCTGAATTCAATCCTGATCAGCATGAGATTGTTCCAAGAGTTAACTATACTTGCAACTATATTTGTACATTTTCCACATTTCTTACTTTCTCATCTGATTTTTCGCCTTATATTCTTTCTTTTGTTTTTGATATATTCAGTTGCTGCCTGATTTTTATATACTTCTGGTTTGATTTCCATTCCCACTTGACACCAATATGTTTCTGCTAAACTAAGGGGGGAAGTCATCTTAGACTTATTCTCCTCATGTTTTAAAACTTTCACTACATTTGGGTATTGTGAGGTCAGCAGAAATGTATGCAGTCCAACAACTGCAGATCTATACATGTAATCAGTTTTGAGGAGGCTCATACTTTCTTAAGAAAAGAGAATACAGGGTCTATATTGCTGTTGGACAGCAAAACAAGAAGGATGCTTCATGCTTATAAAATGACTTATAAAAAATCAGTGCATACAAAGACTGTGTATTCCCGGGTCTATATTCTGTGATCGAAGAATCTCTTCTTCAAACACATAATAATAGACACGTATACAGTGAACACTGTAAACCGTGAATGGCCACGTCCTTGAATTTTTTTCCTTTGGAAAAAATTCACATGGCCGTAAAATAAAAAAAAAACTTTATAACACTAATTAAGTGGGGGGCTTCACCCCCCCCCAACTAAAAATACCAACTCCGAGATCACTCTGCACTGAAGAATAGGGCAATTCCTGATAATGGCCAACTGAATTTTTTCCCGAGGAAAAAATTCAAGGACGTGGCCATTCGCAGTTTACAGCTTTCGCTGTATATGTGTCGATTATTATGTGTTCAAAGAAGAGATTATTCGATCACATAATATAGACCCAGGAATACATAGTCTTTGTATGCACATATTTTTATAAGTCATTTTATAAGCACGAAGCATCTTTCTTGTTTTCCTGTCCAACCAATCTTAACCTTTTGGGGCCAGTCAGTCACTCCAAAACTGTAAGTTAGGACAGGAAGAACAAAGTGGCTTATAGCTTGGACTTTGTTCCTAGATGTCAGCGCTGTTTTCAGTATTAATTTTAGTCTTCTAAAATATTCCTTACTAAGTTTTATTCACATTTGTTCATGTTTTATTGTTAATCCTTTATCATTTCCCAAATATTTATATACTCTCTCTTGCTCAAGTTCTTTTATATCATATTCCTGTCCCAGAGTGATGTTTTCTTGTTATTACAAATGCTTTTGTCTGCAGACTTCTTCAGAACACATTTAAAAGTTATTCAAGTAAACAAATATATACATCTCAATTCAACCCCACCCATTAAACCATTTCAATTATTTAATTAAACACATTCAAATGAATAATATAAAACACAACCCATTATTATTGGCTTATTGGCTTTGTCCAGATTTGGTGTACTAAGAAGTTGAGAGGTATGGTTCTGATATGGCACATTGCTTTTATCATGACTATCTTTCTAAGTATTTTTGTTGATCTATTCCCTCTTCTATACTCTTCTAACAGTGATGCTTCTTATCTTAATTGCTTTATAGTTTTCTCTATACGGTACTTCTGTGATGGCATTTGATTTCTCCAATTCCTTTCTTTACTGCCCTGCCTTTTTTATGGTAAAACTTTATCTGTTATTAATTTAGCTGCACAATAATGTACCTAGTTACTTCTGTTATATTGCATGAATCTGTATGAACAGTCCTAATTACTGTGTTCATTTGTTTTATCAAACTTCTAACCTTTATTGACTTTTTGTACTCTATTTCATTCATTAATCTTAATATGTCTGTCAATCTCTATTAAAACAAGCAACTCTTCTGTTAGATAATTGTCTTCTAAACTGAGGGCACATTCTTTGTTCTCTGTTTCCTGTGGGCATTCTACAGAACATTTCACAGCATTTCCTATCCCACATTCTCTTCAGTTTCATCCTGTGTCATCCATTGCTCTTTCATATGGGAACTCACTGGCTTATCACTCCACAAAATTAACTGTCAGAGTTGCAAAGGTTTCCTGTTCCTTCCCTTAATGTGCAACTCCAACTGAACTTTTGTACTGGTTTCCTACTGAAAGCTCTAAAGTATCTTCATATGGCAACTGATCAGATGTTTCTCGCTCCACTGGTTTCCCTTAATTTGGGGATCCATTACTCTATTCTGCTGTAATGTTATCAGAGTTAGATTTTCTCCATAAATCCTTTACTTCACAGGTAATCCATAACCTCAGTTTTATTTCTTTAACTTCTCCATTACTAATCTCCTTTTCTACTTTTCCTCTTTGTTTTCTTATTTTTTTCTATTGTAAAAGTTTCCATATCCAGATGTCCTTGCCCCTATTTCTCTTCAAATATCATTGGTGCTGCTCTTTTTGTATTGATTAATTTTGCTTTCTCTTTTGCATAAGTATGGCACTGTATTAAATCTCTTTTTCTCTCCTATGTCCATATTTCTTCTTCAGATATCTCGTGCTCCTCCTGTTTCTCCTTACTTGGGGGACTTGTTGTTCCATCATGCTGTGATATAATGTATTACCTTTTTTAATTTCTCCAAATCCCTTGGGTTTCTAATACCATGATCAGAAATGGGAATGGACCCTATTCCTAAGTCAAAGTACAATTAAAGTTCTTGAAATTAGTATTGTTTCACTCTTTGATGTCAGCCAAAAGTGCTCTTTGCAGCACACACAATGTGCCCGGTAATGACTCCTGCAGTTCATTCAGAGTTACATGCATTGGTAGTGTATCTAAATAAGATTTTACACTCTTTTTTTATAAGATCCGTTGCTCCTACTACTATCATAACTGTCTTGGTTTCCTTCTTCCACATTGCTCTAGTTTATGCTTGCAGGTCCTGATATTTTATGACTTTGTGTCTCTCTGTACACATGACACTGTAGTCACTAGGTGTGGTGATTTCAGTAATCAGTGCTACTTTTGTCTTCTTTTCCTGGACCACTATATCTGGTTTTCTAGCATCTATCTTTTGAACTGTTGGCAATGGATGATCCCGTCTCATGTAGACTTAATTATTTTCTGTGATGCTTTATGGCTCATGTTTCCAGTGTTTTTCAGCCACGTCAATACTATAATGTTTGCACAATCCCCAGTGCAACAGTCTTGCCACATTATTATGCCTTTCAGTATACAGTCCTTCTGCCATTAGTATGCCACAACCAGCAACAAGGTGTGCGACAATTTCCAACTCTGTTTTACAAAACCTATATTTGTCTGTTTCTCCCACATGTTCAATGGACTTTGTAAGGCCTAGATATGTATTCCCTTCATTCACTGGTTCAGTAACATTCTTAAAGAAGTTGACCAGGTTAAGCAAGAAGGATCTATCCTTGACAAAACCAAAATGTCTGGGGTCAAGAGTTTGTAGGTTACCTATGTCCTTATTTATTAATTCCATAATGATCCTCTCTGTAGCCTTACAGATGGGGCTGGTCAGACTTATGGGTCTATAATTACCTAGGTTCATTTGCTTTTGAGGAGAGTGTCTTGACATCCAGGTCTCAGATACATGACAAATATGATGGATGACTCAGTCATAATTCTCTGTATCTCTATGTCTCTTTCTGTATATATACAACTGTGTATAACAGACACACACACACACACACTCACACACACACACATATATACAGGTTTACTGATAGTGAGAGAATGACCCAAATACTGACAGTCATATTATCGACCACAAAATGTTGACTTTGTAAACTTTGACACACATCTTTGCATGTGCTGAGCAAAAATTTCTAAGAATGAAAAACAAGATTTTAAAAAATAGCATGAAACATATTTTTTTTGCTGGAGGGAAGCCCCTTGCTCCCATGCTTCTTGCTAATTGTATATACAAACTCTGATATTGTACAAAGTCATGGAAATGTCATATTTACCAACCTAGAGAATTGTGCAGTCTTGCATGCCCTGTCAATCATATTTGTAGTCAACTAAATTTTGTCAAGGCAGTAGTACAACAGCCAAAACCAAGAAAAATAATGACACTGAGGCATACCTCACAACTGTTGAGATTTTTGCAGAATGTCCAGATTTTTGCCACATACTTTTGGCCTGTTTCTCATAAAATCATGGTTTTCTGATGAAGTCTCCTTACAGGACAAAAGTTCTCAATCTTAATAATAAATTGTTCTGGTTTTAACCATACAAAACCATCAGTGGCATTAATTTTCTCAGTTTTAGCTAAATTTTGTCAGCTAAACAGAACGGGGATTCAACAATATTAATTTCTTATATATATATATATATATATATATATATATATATATATATATATATATGTATGGGTCTACTTCACATCACCTTAAACCCATTTGACTGACTTTCATTTCACCGAGACCAAATCACCTAATTTTTAAAATACTGAAAAAAAAAAAATGTCTGCTCTATGTTCCATGTTCTAGATAACAACCACACAAAAAAGTCCATAATGTCTGAAAAGTTCATATACCAAATCCTTCTGCCTCTGTGAGCCCAAGAATGAGTACTAACATCTGTCCAGGAGTTTAATATTGTGCTCTTCAGCATTTCTGTCTTTTAATATTATGGTCTCAGAATTATGGGTTTTATGTGAGCTTCAAGATTGTTACAATAACCTATATATATCTCTATCTATCTATCTATCTATCTATCTATCTATCTATCTATCTATCTATCTATCTATGTATGGGTGTACATAAAATGACTGAAACAAAATAAGATCGACTGTAAAAAGACTGACAGAAAAAGCCATGACAACCTTGTATTTCTTCTGAGCATTCTTGATCTGTACAAGTGCTTTCTGAATCCATTCTTTCTTAAGGGATAGTGTTCTATTTTTACAATTTTTTTGTATTATGCCTCCTTATATTGCCTTTGACCATCTGTTATAAACATTTTCAAGTGTATATATTTTTCTGGAAGATTATTTTTTCATAAAAATGTTACTTCACTTAAGGCATTTTAAAGTTTCTGTCTGGTGTATCTCTTTCATGTAGAGTACTCACTGAACTGCTGGTGCAAATACTAAATCATCAGATCTATCTTTCTTTAGAATGATTACATCTTGTCTATGTTCTTGCAAAACTGGTGTCTTCAGAACCAAACACAGCATTCCATGGGTAAATCATTTTAAAATGTTTACTTATTTCATCTGCTATAGATGTATAATGTTTAGAAACATGCAATCATTTCTGGGGAGTAAAGTAGCCTCAGTTTATAAATTAAATATATATCTAACATTAAATGGAAGAAAATTGCAGTCATCTAAATGTTCCAGGAGACAACTGTGGTTCTGGAGGTTGCAGAGGTAAGCCAAAACCAGCTTCCTTGTAAGTTGACTTTCCCTTCTTCACTTTCCCCTTGTGGATTCAGAATGACTCCTGTAACCCTTACTTCCTATCTTCAGCCCAGTGGCTAACTTACAGTGGTCAGGATTGCCTTGCAACATGGCCACTGCCATTGTAAGAGACAACTGTCACCATTGCACTAGTGAGGTGGGGGTGATGTTGAGTGTGCTAAAGCTAAATGCTGCTGTCAGGAATGTCTCACTAGCAATGATTTTTTGGAAGATGTGATTACATTTTGAATATCAGTTTTATGCAGTCTGTCCTTATGTTACCCCCTAGAGTGCAGTTCACAAAAGTAAAACATTTCCTTCTTCTATATTAGCCACCAGAGTTGACTGTATGTGAACAAACAACACAGCTGTAAATAGTCAACATATGCCATGGACCTCAGCATAAAAGAAGCATGCAGAATAGTGTTAGCCTGAAACTGACGTGGTCAGCTGGAGAAAGCCTTACCCACAGGTAAAGCCAACTTGACTTCCTTCAGTTCAACAAAAAGTAATTCTGCATTTATCAGGAGCAAAACTGCAAGGAAGAACTAGTCACACTACAGTGTATCCCTTATTTATTAACATCACTAGCCATATTACATTTGGTACTAATACCGATGTTTCTCATGAAGCTAGATTTTTTTGAAATTTTTTGAGAATTTGTTGCATATTTCTCAACTTTCTTCAAGAATATCTGTGGTGAAAGGAGTGAACGTGGGCTTAAAGTGTGGCAGATGATCAAATTTGAAACTGGTAGGGTCTGAAGATGCTTCACACTTTAAGTACAGGAAACAGGTGTGCGCATAACTCCATTGTACTAATACAGCTAAATCAAGTGCAGTAATGTCAATTCTGCTTATCAGCTACACACTGATCCTGTTCACTATTCACTATTCAGAGTAAATAGTGACAGTGCCTCTAATACAGCCTGTCACTATTCACTATGAACTTAAATTGTAGCTGTCATCAGACAATGTGTAAAACTGAATTCTCTCTGTAGTACAAATGGTTTTTAGAATTACATTACATGACTTACCTTGTAACATGGGACTGCTTAGAGGAAAGGTGCATTTTTCTTGGAGTTAGCTTCTCCATAGTTTTGTAAACTGTTTTCTTTAGTGGTCTTATGGAGGGGGGCGGTGAGTTTCTGTTTGTAATAGGGAGATTCTTTTTCTTGGCTTCACCTTTGTTATGAAAAATAGGCTAACTCTGCACTTTTACTCTCAATTTTCTTACGATTGTTAAGTTATCTTCTGGGGAACTTTTCTATTTTTTCTTAATTTCATTTAATCTATGCTTATTAGCTGACACATGCTAAAACAAAATGTCCAGTGTTCTTTTGTAGCAGAAGTGCTTTAATCTGGTTAATTAACTTAGCACTTAGTATTTAAATGTAGGTTGTGAGAATCGAGTGGAGGATATAATTTATTTACAGCTCAACACTTTTAACTTCCACATTATGCTGCCTGGCCAGTTTATCCAATGAGAAAGGATCATCAGAAAGCTTGTAGCTACAAATTCTTAATTAAAGTGAACCTCTTTTTCTGTCTTCTCATTTGTAATGGGATATTAACTGTTCTCTGAATTGATACATTTCCAGGTCCATTTCCCTGGTAGACAATCTCTATATAGGGCCTATGGTACTTTTTAACATATATCAAATACTTTTTGACTGACTTACAGTTCCAGACTTAATGCTCACTCATTGCAAACTCTTGTCCAGGATAAAAAGCAAAAAGTTGTTAAATCCGTATTCCTCCTTACCTGATCTGCACTGAAGGAAGTCAGGTTAGCTTTCAGTGAGCCACTGCCCAGCCCCAAGAACACAATAGCAATGTACATGACAGAAGCGCAATACTTAGATTGAGAAGAACACTCATTTTTGCCCAAATGCCAGCAAGAGGCATTTTCGAGATTGAAGGTAGGCATCTGTCCGCATAGCACGTTCCTGCTTTCTTCCATTGCTGTAGCTGGGAAGAAGACACTGCTTAACAGGTAAATAACAAGGCTACCAGCAATGGTCCAGAAACGTCCAGCGTAGGCATCAGCAAGCCAACCACCAAAGAGAGAGAGGAGGTAAGTTGTCCCTGTGAAGACAAGGAAGGCTTGAGTGGCCTGAGTCCCCTGCCAGTTGAAGTTGCTGCTGTTAAGATAGAGTACCAGGTTAGAAATAATCCCATAAAAAGCAAGCCGCTCCAAAATCACCACTGTAAGTATGGAGGTGCAAGCTGTTTTCCATCCGGCAAACAAGGATTCATGATTTGGAGTTTCAGTGGTCCTGTCTTCTAGCAAAGGCTCATTTTCCTGTCCATTCCATGCCATAATTTGCTACTGTTATACTTCCCGATGTCTCATTCTCTTGACAATCTCTGACAGCTAGTACTACATGTTTCCTTTTTTTCATGGCCTATGAGTCACTTGTTTCAGTTTATAGAAACAGAAACATTTAAAAGTAAAAAAAAAAAAATAGAGAACTAGGCAGCATTGTGAAAACACATTTCTCCCAGTAAAGTTAATTGCATTTCAATGTATTTATATGAGTACTCTGAGATCACATATCAAGGACTAGCTCTGACATAAACCACATTCTCAGATGCAGAATAAAGTTAACATGACAAAAAACAGCACTGATATGTAGCTGTTCCAAAAAAAAATAAGTACAACTAGAAAAAAAAGTATAGCACTCTCTCTTATAGTGCTAAAGAAATATGCGGCTTTGATTCACTTATTCTGGCATTTTATGAATGAATACTTTTTATGATAATTACCATATCATTTAAAGCTATAGGTCTGAATTATGCTTTGATAGAGGTCTAAAATGTATAAAATGGACAGAGAAAGACAGAACAATTGCATTTGCCCAGTGCAAAATAGTTCACCCAGGTTAGTTACTGAAACATAATTTTCTTATCTTGATATTTTTTTTATAAATTTGTTAATCATGTAAGCCCACTGAGCAGAATCATCCCTTTGCAGAAGTAACCTTGCAGTACTTTGTGGTTAAGTGAGTTGCTTAGAGTTACACAGCAGGCAAATTAAGGGGGAAGGTATCAAACCCTCTACTTTAGATACAGGAAACAGGTCTTAGTCTTGCTCCACTGCACTGTCAGGAGTTATCTGGGAGACGTCAGGGAAGACTTACAGCATTGGTATAACACATGTGGAAAAATCTTCTTCTTCTTCTTTCGGCTTTTCTCAGTTAGGGGTCACCACAGCAGATCACCTGTCTGCTCATGATTGGCAGTGGAGTTTTACAGTGTCAAGTTGCCAGCCTGGCACCCAACCTTCCACAGAAGGCACACCCATGTACACACTCACACCTAGGGCCAATTTAGAGTGTCCAATCCACATACAGCATGTCTTTGGGAGGAAACCCACGCGACCACAGGGAGGACATGAAGACTCCGCACAGAAGGCACCCTAGCTGAGAATCGAACTGGAGAACCTCTTGCTGTGAGGTGGCAACGCTAACCGCTGCACCACCATGGCCGCCCTACATGTGGAAAAAATCAACAGCTGTAAAACATAATAGCATGGAGTGCAGGACTCCAGAACATGGCAAGGTTAACATAGTTCTAGAATGTGGAGAAAATCTTAGTGCAACATATAGAAACACCTGCTTTTATGTCAAAACCCAATCAAAATCCCACTGGTATCAGATGTTGAACATTGCATCAATAAAAAGGGGTGACCATTTCTCAATTGTCAGGTTGTGTGCTCTGCAGACAGCTCTATTCTCAATATCATGGCAACATACCCTGGTAGTGTGCATGATGCTGCAATGTGGAGGGAAAGTGGCCTGAGGGCTGCTTTCCAACATGTTGAAATTCCTAAAGGGCTTGTACTTAGTAAGCACAGAACTTATGATGTAATTAGAATCTAGACATGTCAACAGTAAACATTAGGACTAAATATGTGTCTTCTCCTTCCAACAAGCAGGTGACAACATTTATCCACTGGAGCCTTGGCTTATGATACCACATAGAACCCTATCAATGACTGCTGAGGATGCATACAACAGAGTGCACACAGTGGGAAGGAACACCACTGAACATGTGTTTGGTACACAGAAAGCAAGATTCCGGTCCACACACATCCAGGGGTGCACGGGGTGCACATCAGAAAGGCATCACAGATGGTTGCCATGTGTGCTATGCACCACAACATGCTAACATCAAAACACAGTGGTCTGTCAGCTTCAGATGTGGTTGACCTACCTCAAGAACTCCAAATGCAAGGGAGAGAATAGAGGATGTGGCCTTGCATTCCAGTTTAGGCAACACTGCAGCATCTGGCTCACAACATTGGCTCATGACAAGCCACACCTACAGAAGTACACAGATAAAGCAGTGATGTTCACACTGTGTTGCCTCATTGCAGCAACACAGAACACAACTACTGGAAAAAAGCCATTAGTTGTCCAGAACAAACATCTTACACAACATAAACAAGGGTTCTGTGCTGGGACCTCCCCTTTTTTCATCTCCTTTGCTGAAGTAAAAGCCATTACCAAAGGGCTCTGGCTGACTTAATTTGTAAATGTTAGCAAAAAGGAGCTAGCAAGTATGGCTGATGCAAGGCAACCAAGCTGGTATGAACAAAATGAAAACGCCAGCACCAATGATGAGCTGAGAGAGCTTTATTGAAACTGAGAACTAGACCGGTTTCAGCACATAGCTTTCATCAGTAGAACCACACTGAAACAAAGGAAAAGCCCAACGATGAATACCCCTTCTAATGAGATAATATTAATGTCTGGAGTACACCATACATTAATATTATCTCATTAGAAGGGGTATTCATTGTTGGGCTTTTCCTTTGTTTCAGTGTGGTGCTACTGATGAAAGCTATGTGCTGAAACCGGTCTAGTTCTCAGTTTCAATAAAGCTCTCTCAGCTCATCATTGGTGCTGGCGTTTTAATTTGTAGATGACCATAAGCTGGAAGCAGTCATTGAATCTGCAAATGACTTAGCCATTGTGCAGGAAGATTTTTCCCAAACAAATAGCTGGTGCCAAAATCATGGACTAAAACTAAATGCCAAAAAAGGCATTATTTTACCCTTTGGGAAGTCATCTATCTCAGGGAACTACCACATTAGCAATATGCCCTAAGAGTTGACTGAGTTGTTTGGGATTTGGAAACCTATGTGGACAGTGTGTCCATTGTTGTGCAAAAGTCCTTTTGCATTGCACAGCTTATAAATAAAGGGATTGTTTTTATATGTAGGGATGTCATTGTCCCCCCTTTACTTAACCCTCATTAGGTCAGTCATTGAATACAATGGCCTCTTTGGCATATATATCTGCCCATATGCATGCAACAACTGGAATGTCCACAAATATACCTTTTTAAAAGGCTACAAGTCATAAACAACATGTCCTACATGGACCGACTCAAAGCCATGTTAATATACTTGGTATCCTACAAACAGCTGCGACATGCGTAAAAACAGATAAGACATGTATGAATGAATATTTATGAATGTCAAATGGATTATACTGTTGTGTTTGTGAAAGATGGACATACCTGTACATCCTGGAAGACCTGCCTCAATCCCCCCCCCAGGAATGTGATGATCCTGGCAGGTGGTATGGTGGGAGGCTAGCAATATTGTTGTCTCATCCAGGGGAGCAAAGGTGGCCCAGCACCAGTGGAATTTCTCTCCCTCTTGTGGTTATTTCTATTGACTGCATGGAGGATCACATCAGAACAATGTTGACAAAAGGTCTTCCTTGTGCAATTATGGCCACCCACAGTGTTTACCATGTTTGTAATGTTCCTTTACACTTGGTTCCTCCAAAATGTATTGCCTGTCCAAATTTCAGCCATACTGCTGAAGGGTCTCAAAATAATTAAAATAATCTAATTTTCCCAGTGGAAAAAGTTGTCTTGTTTATTTCTCACAGACATCTGTAAAAAGGTGGGTTGCACATGTCAGGAGGTATACATGTACTGCACATATTGATGGATTAACATATAAATTATATGTCAATGTAATGTCCCCATATATTATAATGCTATGCAAAAGAATATATGCCAGCTATGCAAAAGAACATATATGCCATGTGTACTGCCATTATGTAGAGATAAGCATATTAAACATACATGACATGTAGCATTTGCTGAGTATATCTCATGAAATGCAAAACATACATCAGTCCACATTTTAGGATATGTCATATATGTAGAGGTGGGCTTAGAACCCATTTCTGTGGGAATGTTGACAATCATGAGCTGGTCACATAACCACTCCACTTCCAATTCAGCAGAAACAGCTCTGGTTTATTATCAGCCATAGTCATATGCAGCGCCAACCATCCCTACCATGCTTCTTTAAACCATTGGGTATATGAAACAAATGTCAATGTAATCAGTAATAATGATAGCACAATTATTGCATGTACCCAAATTTAACTAACAGTATGTAGCTCTATGTGTCAAATAGCACATTGGAACAAAAAGAATACATAAGAATATGACCATTTTAGCTGCAATAGCAAGATGTGAAAACAACAACAAAGTAACAGACTAACTCATCTGGATGTTGTCAGAATCTCATTGAATGGCATTCCAGATTCAAATGTAAAAGTATATACATTAATGAATATTGGCAAATCATACTTTGTACATATAATATGCAGACACCCTCGTAAAGCTATGTCCATAAACAGTATTATACTGTTTACCTTTGAATTGTCATCCGCCGTGTGTCCGACGTGTATAACGTCGAAAATATGGCTGCAAAAAATGACAATGCCGATTCACCATGTGTTTGAATGGCAAATAAGTGAATGCTTTTTTGCCATTCAAACACATGGATCAAATGTTGGAAATGGCTTTCCAACAAACCATTTTCAACATTTGATCCTTCGAAGTTCTCCGTATTTTGGTAATACGGGTCGCACAACAGGATGATCACACATACCATGTGTGACAAAACAAAGGTAAACCTATTATAGACCTATGGGGGAAAATACATTCCTGGTGGATATGGGAGGAATCCATCCATATCCGTAGTTCACTGGGGCTGTTAACATTTGTATCCATTCACATGCATATAGGGAAAACCTCCCTGTCAATGATGGATATGCATCCATATGCATGCATGTGAAGGAAGGACACGCCTACCCTAAATTTAACTGGCATATTGATTTTCAGATGATTTTACATTGTAAACTTCTTGAATTATGATTACAAGGTACACACAAGACATTACAAACATCGTAGAATAATAATAGGCACACTAGTTCACAACAGCAGCACAGCACACTAGTTCACAACAGCAGCACAAGCAGCTGATCCAAAGACAACTTAACTTATGCTTAGGTTTAGTCAAGATGCAATACCTAACAGTGAGGTTACTACAGCACAGACAACTATTAGGTACCATTTGTGCCATACACAATTAATAAGCTTCATTAGCATACAATGTTTTTGAATCACATCAGCAAATGCCACAGTAAGTTCTTGAATCTCATCGCACTAATCGATAGCTCAGCATAAGTGTACAGTGCTCATAACAAATAGTTGCCACTGAATGTGGACATCTGGTAGACCTGCCCAATGCTCAGCAATAGATTTATACCACACTATGTGTGCCATGTTTTAAAATGCATTATTGATGCATTTTCTGATCATAAACTTGCTTACAGCGAACTGAGTGTTAACTCAGTAAGCATTTTGTAGAAGGCGATTTATTGCACCATTTTATTTAATCGCAAGCTAATGTCAATGGACACGAGGCTGTGGCATATCTGAGCACCCAAGTGGGCCAACAAAGAGAATCTCCAGATCCTGGCAGTCTATATGGGAGAAGAGCAGAGGATGCAGGCACACCAACGTAGACTTATGGGACCAGATTGGAAGGGAGCACAGAGAATGCGCTGACATCTTCCAGACTGGTGTGCAAGCCCACCACTGATAAAATGATCTTCATTGTAGGGATTAGGAGCAATTACACCAGAGGATTGCTGTGATCAATGACAGTCCATAGAAGTCTACACTAAGTGCCATATTCCACAAGCTAACAGCTATTACATGTTGATATCATTTACTGAACAAATACCGTGCTATACTGATTTTTAATTCCTAAGTATTAAATGTATGTATGTGTTACTATCAGACGTTAGTTGTAATTAAAAATACAGTGAAGCAGTAAACCATTAAGGACCTTCAGACTACACAACACAAAGTTATTCTCAAAAAAGCAGGGCCAGAAATGCAGATATGCAGTAATGTATAGCAAAAGCATTTCTCCGTCATGACTGTGTGTTTGAGACATCTTATTAACGGTGGTATTGCCAAGGGACTGTTGTGTTTACTTTTTATTTAAAAACAGTTTACGTGTTTTTGTTTTTAAGAATGTTTTTCTTTAAGAATACCTTCTGCGTTTGACACAAATACCTGTTCTGTCTATGCATGCATCACCACACAGACCTCCTGTTCTTCCATCCACATGTACGGAATTTAAATACAAGAAGACATTCCATTCTTATGCCTGGATGGATTTGATTCCTCTACAGCAAGTAGATAGTTCCATTCCTTCTTCTTACAAGTAAGGTGTATACGTGTGTGTGTGCGTGTGTGTGTGTGTGTGTGTGTGTGTGTGTGTGTGTGTGTGTGTGTGTGTGTGTGTGTGTGTGTGTGTGTGTGTGTGTGTGGAATCTCCCACTTAAGAATAGCAGGTGATTAGTTAAGTTGCTTAGGCTCAAGCTCTGTACCTTAGTTACAGGAAACAAGAGTCTGAATCATCTATTCCAACCACCAAACTATTAAAAAAACAAGTTTGAAGGAGTTCAGTTTCAGGTGCAGTTTCAAGGAACTGAGTTTCAGATGCATTTTTCAAGGAGTCAATTGCATTTTTCAAGGAGTTGAATGTCAAGTGCATTTTCAAGGAGTTGAATGTCAAGTGCATTTTCAAGGAGTTGAATGTCAAGTGCATTTTCAAGGAATGGTGAAGATAAGTTTACTGCTGCTCATGTTAAGTCTGTTTACAATGTGCAACTGTTTTGTTTAGCAAATGTATCACTATTGTGGTAAAGAATTTAAAACAATTGTTAGTAAATCAACAGGTAGCATATTTGTTTTTGAAGTAGAAGGCGGTGGATTCTACTCTCACAAAATGTAGATAGGTTGCTGATACTGTGTTGTACTTTAAGGGGGTGGGGTATTGCAGTCCCGAGTAGGTCCTCCTTTGGATGAGATGCCTAATAATTATGAACCTGTTGTCAGTTTGCTATCCATTCCCTATTGCAATATTACCAACTTACCATTTTTTAATGTAATACGGGCAATTTATTATTCAAGGGCAGCAGGCACTGAATTTGTAGATGAAACACAGAAATATAAAGTTGTTGCTAGCAGCAAGCTCTTCATTAGTTACAGATCTCTTTATTGTGGAATTATTCAGATGACTTTTACATCTGCAGATATTGTGCATATTGACTGATATTGGTGGATTGTAATGACAGAAGTCTGAGTAGACTTTTATGGTTGAAATTTTCTGAACTGGGCAGTTTTTCATTATTGGTTTATACATTTTGTTTCATTGCTTACTGTAAAAATGTTCAAAACTATAAATTTAAAACATGCTTTAACAAGCAGTGCTGTATTATACAAGGAATATAATTTAATACAATCAGAAGTTGAATTAAATAACACATGCATGTGTTTATGGTCCTAAAAATGTGTGCAAGGGTCCTATGATTTGAAAATAGCCAAAGGCCACCTCTCTCCAGCAGTGCACCGCATATTCATGGGGAACCGGGTGCTAAATCATTCGTAGATGACCTGATTCTGGGTCAGGGTTTCATACATAGCAGACCAGCAAAAAGCTGTGATCTATTGAACGTCAGCCCTCGAGCCAAGTGCCAGGGATAGCTGGCTGCAAGGTCGGCGACAAGCGCCGCTCATCACTAGGTTGGAGTGCAGACGGAAGGGGGCTGCCTCTATTGAAAGGATGTCAGCTACATATGTCTGTGTAATCTACTTGAGTTGAGTGATACTTACATGATTTTACAGTAGTTTTTATGTACTTCTGTTATGTACATATAGCATAACATGGGCATGTTGTATCTCAAAAGGACAATGTGTAAAGATATGACCCATATATTTCACTCCCATAGCAATGAAGGGATGATGTAATGTTATCTGTTAACTATAGTGCAATGTTAAACTAATTTGCATAAACATCCCAAAAATATCCTTGAATTTGTACATGTGGTGATTCGGATAAAAACATTTATCCAACTTGGGATATCTCAACATGTATTAAAGTTGCCCATATTACTGCTGTATCATTTCATGTTAGCGTCTTATGGACACCTCAACAGATATGTGGGTTTTAATCATTGTAGTGTGTCTCTTTCTGAATGGCAATTATCGCTTACCTTCAATGTTCCTTATAAGCTGCTCAGAGTGGCTTTGTGCACAAGTAATAGTATTTATTACTGTAGATGTAAAACACTCCTGTGTATGTGTGTTGTCCAGACATATAGCATGCTGCTGTTGACAAACATGCATGTTACAACAGATACCATTCCTGTACTAACAGATGATTTCCTCTGAGTTCATTATATGATATTACTGTGCAGGTTTATTTTTACCATTTTGATGGGCACTCTCAGAAATATCTATGATTCAACCTAGATTATTGCCATCCATGTGTTGGGATGTTGTCGGTGCTACGTAAGGCCTTATGCTAGGCATGTGATGGGTACCACTTGACAGCTTTTCTTTTGAATGTAATAATCATCCTAACAGGACAGTAATGTTAGTTTTACAATTTCAATACAATAATCATATATGAGAAGCATCAATAGTGCTCATTGCACATAATATAGTTGAATGTATATTGCTGTGTGTTCACATGTCAAATGAGTACAGTCATTAGCTGGTGCAGCTGTCATTGCTCAGTGATATTGCATACCTTGCTAGATATCATAACTGCATATTGTTATGTACTAGTGATATCTCTCATTACAGTATGCCTTGGCATGTGACTTGCTCACAGGGATATTCAGATATTGTTGTATGTATGTGTGTTGACCTTTACAGGTCATTTTATATGCTTTTCTGACATGTCCACTGATGTCTCCTAGCTCTGCGTTTTTACACTTCCACTGTACATGTTTTTACTGATAGGCTTTCTTACACACCTTTGATATTAGTAGGCACTATACCATTAAACAATGTACATTATGTGCAATTATACCCAATGAGATAATGAAGTCATCTGACCTGCTAATTCAATTAAATGACTGTAATAAGTATTACATGGACATATTGCACGTGTCATCCATAACAATCTGACTGATATAACGAACAAGTGTGTAATGTGTTAGAATTGGATAAATTGTACGTTGTGACAAAAACATTACATTTGGATTAATGCTCACCATAGTGACACATCACAAGAGTAATAAATCACTACTGTACACAGTCTACAAATCTGTTATATTGTTATACATACTGCTGTTATCCTTTACAATTAAAGTGCTTTTATTACTATAGTGATGATTTTCAGTTATTGTCATGTTATAGACTCCGGGACCCATGGCAATCCACCCATCCACCATAGATGATGTGCTAGACCTCTTCCAGAAGACTGACTCTGAGGAGTTGGGGGACAGAAGCATGATGAGGATGACAATGAGGGAGCAAGACCAGCAAGGGCTATTGTTCCAGCAGACCAACAGTGACAACAACCTGAGGGACCAGATACATGATGTGGTTACTGATGTTTTCAGGATGCAGATGCAGGACATGATGGGGACATTCTTGGCACAGGCCATGCTTGACTCCTTCCAGGAGATTGCCAGTGGGATAATTTGTGACATTTGACCCCATCAGGGAGGGCCTCTGGACTGTAAGTATTGTCTATGTGTTCCACTCATATCATGCTGCCATTGTGGTGTATTCCAAGTTGGTTATCTTTCATTAATAAGTGCAAGTTTGTGCACACATCCCATATTGCAGTCATGCTTGTAATATGTACCTTGTGATGCACACTTCACAATTCAGATCATATAAGGCTATATCACTTAGTTGCATTATGACACATGCAAATATGTCATTGTGCCATGTAAACTTCATATGCTGTCATTTATGCTGACAGTGTGAAGGACATTCAGGTAAATTATTCCTGCACTCTTTATGTGGCCTGCCTCATCTGTATACAGCAGCCCACAAGATTGTTATTTTTGATACAGTCTGACTTTGTATGTAACAGATAAGTCTGACTCAGTTTGCAGTCTGCCCGTGTTGCACACTTGTGGTGCTCACATGAGTAACTACAAGGCGTTGGCATATGACATGTGTGGTACATTACATTCACTAGGTTTTATGACATTCCGTGCATATAACAGTAGTACCATTCTACTGTGAATATGTGCACATGGTTGACATAGGTGCACACTTTGCAGACATTGTTGTTGCAATATTTATATGTTGCATGTCTTTTGACATACATGCCATATCAGGGTATTTGCTCCATTTGTGATGTTGTTGTGTCTCAAACTTCCATTGGCATTTTGCTGTTGTATATGCTGTTTCATGGAACCTGGATGTTTTGTATTACCCAGTTGTCTTCCCTTCCCTTCATTCTTCATTCACATCAGTTTAGCCTGTTTCCTTGCTATATGATGTAGATGACAAGGATTGATAGTCTACATGTTGATTCTGCCATTGTATGACAGTATATTAATGGCACATGTAATACATTACTATATTGTTCAGCCTTGTTATTATAGCACAACATCACTGTATTCTGCCTGTAGTATCTCTTCTGACATTTGTACACCTTTGCTGATTGTTACATATGTTTACATTCCTGAGATGTTTTCCTTCTGTATAGATTGCCTGCATTGCTTTGTATGGCTTTATGTTTTTATCCCCCTAACAGCAACAACACACAAATCAACCCTTGTAATGTAATAACATAAATGATTATTATTCCTGCAAGTGGTGTGCCATAGTTGTGTATACACGACTGTCCTTTGATACATGTTTACATATAATATTACTTTTTGTGAGTGTGCCACCTGGTGTTTTTTGTTTGCCTGGCAGTATATATAGGTATGTTATAGTCAATCCTACTTTTATTATGTACCTATGCTAATTGCTGTTTACATGTCCTTTGAACACAAAAATGTTAATAGGCATCACAGATGCATAATGCACATTTCAGACATCAACTCTTTGCTGCATGCACCTTGTAGGTAATTTGTAGTGCATCTTATGTTGGGACACATGCATTGCTATGTTTTTAGTTGGTCATGCATGTGCTATGTTTTTATGCGACTACTGTTTCAGGCTGGCTCTCCCTCTAACCTTCCTATGCAGTCATCTCTCTTCTGTGCCCCTCTTTTTCACTCTTACATCTGTTTTGTTATCAACCTATTCCCTTGGGTGTGTGTGTTACTTGTGTTCCACACACATATACTGCATCCATTGTGTTAGCTACAGTTAGCATTGGCAATCTGGCCATGGATTCCACTTCACTGTAATTGTATTTTTTATTAAATTTTTTGTAGATTACTATATATATATATATATATATATATATATATATATATATATATATATATATATATATTTACTTCATAACCTTGAAAGCCCAAAATCTTGAATTTTAAAAGACTGAGACCAAAGTCTTGAAAGTTCAAAAGACTTAAAACTCAAAATACTGAATCTCAGAATACTGAAAACACACAGGATACCAACACTTACTAAATTCCAGCACAACTATATACAGAGACAAATAAAAGATAAACTATTTACCACTTCTCCAACTGCCCCACACACACCCTGCTACTTAAATTTATCAGCTCCAACATCGAATTACAGAGAACAAAATGGCAAACATACCATACCGTATTTCATGACTACCTGATGTAACCTTAGCCATGTTCCCTTCTAACATGCTATACTATAATATAACTCATGTTAGTGTAGTGAAGTGCGATGTCGGAGCTGATATATTTAAGTAGCAGGGGGTGTGGGGGGCTTGCCCCCCTGATTATACTTGGAGAAAAGTAATATGGTTTGTCTTGTATTTGTTTCTGTATCTACTTCTGCTGGAACATAGTAAGTGTTGGTATCCTGTGTGTTTTCAGTATTCTGAGATTCAGTGTTTTGAACTTTCTATATTTTGCTCTCAGTCGTTTGAAATTAAAGATTTTGGGCTTTTGAGCTTATGAAGTGGATATATATATATATATATATATATATATATATATATATATATATATATATATACATACACACATATGTATATATGTGTGTGTGTGTGTGTGTGTGTGTGTGTGTGTGTCTGCATTTTGCTAGGGAATTCACAAAATATTGAGGATATTGATGCACATTTATATTCTGTTAGTGCTTTCTTCACATTACTGATGTGTTCCTTTGATTTTGACTACCTGTCAAACACATACTTTGCAAATGGAAATATATCACCTTGTGGACATTTTTGTTTGGAATACGATTTTACACTATATGGCTATAGATGCGCTAACATTGCTGGTTATTTGTTGTGTTTGGATTATACTGAGATATGGTCATCAGACTGGGGCGCATTTGCATATTACTAGATTGCTTGCTCAGAACTTGGTCGACTCTGCTGAGTTCCTAAAATCTTTTGGAATCTGGCCCATTATGACCTCCAGTTAATATTACTCCAGAAAGCTCCACTGAGCTGCTTGAATCTAATGCTTTTGTCACTAATCTCACTCATACCTCTCAACCTGTCAACTTTCAAAATCATAGCAGAGGGCCACTAAAATCATAACTGAAGGGTTAAAGTCATAGTATGCAATCAAAGGAATCATAGGAAGTTCAAAGCAACTGAGTTTTGTGACCATTACAGCTTACCAATCCCTGCAATACACTTTATCTCCTTTCTAGAGGAGGGCTATGCCAGCCATGCTTGAGGTGAAATTATGAATACCCATTCAATTATTCAGGTCCTGTTTGAAGGATGATAATGCATCACACTGCTTTATTTGCAGGGGGAGCCTGTTCTAGAGGTGAAGGAGATGCTGAGTAATGAATGTCTCTCCACCTTATTTTATTGATCTGCAGAAGCAGGTTTACAGCTCATGTTTTGGTGTTGTGGGTTGTTTAATTTTTTAAGGTACACGATATTCTGGACTACTGAGTTCCTGATTGCTCAAAATGCAAGTCCGAGATCCCCTTTGAGGACATTATAAGACACAAAAAAGAGGGCTAGTGCATCTAGTCTTTTTTAGTACCTTAGTGATTTTAAGCCTTTGAGTCTCTTTGTTAGGAACCTCTGTGTTCTTTCCAGCTGTTTGATATGTCTGCTGAGGTACATCCCAAAAGGGGGCATTATATTTTATAACTGGCCTGATTGGTGTTTAATACAAGGGAATAATAACCTCTGTATATCTGGATGATACTCTTTTGGCACTCAACTGCACTAACTAGGATTTTCTGACATCCATTGCTTCATTGTGGTGAAAGGAGAGGGAATTATCAGTCCAGGTTCCCAGGTCTCTAACTACATTTTCATTTTGAAATGGTTTATTGTCAATGTTATATGCTAGGGGTATGGTTTGTCTGCCAAATGCAACAATGTTACATTTATTAGTATTTAATTTAAGCCCATTTTCAACACATCAGGCATTTATAAGTGCAAGTTCTTGCTGGAGGGTTTCTGTGTCAGAGGGGGGATTTGACACTGACTTCTAGTTTGCAGTCATTCATAAATTTGGCCAGCCATTGTTCTTGGTTTTTAGTCTGTAGGTCAGAGAAGTAAATAATAAACAAAGGCAGTTCCAGCACTGATCCATGTGGGATACCACTGGTAACTTATATGTTCTACGATCCTGACCCTGCCACCTGCAGTGTGTGGATTCAGTCTTTTATCCAATTTGCTATCTATCTTACCACAGAGAGCTCTATTTGTAATGCATTTAGATCATTAATTATACTAACATGGGGGGTGATATCAAATACCTTGGTCAAACCAAGGTATGCTGTGTGTACAGTGTGATCACTGTCAAAGGCTGTGATAAATTCTTGAAGAAGTTAAATGGGTTCATTAAAGTAGATATACCTTTTACAAAACAAAATTGATTTGGATCTAGACAGATGAGAATGATAATCAAGGCTGTTATAATGTATTCCATGACCTTACAAATTCCTGGCTGATGGGCTTATATTTTCTGGAGTTGGTAGTAGGGCCACCTTATGGAGTGGCATCACCGGAGCTGTACACCATACTTTGAGGACTGAGATTAAATAGTTGTTGTAGAGATTTTGCCAGTGCTCTTTGCTAATATTAATCATACAGCCAAATATATTATCTAGTTCCACACAGGAAATCCTCTTATTCTTGGATGGCACTTTCACTACATGCCATTTAGTGATGTTGAGAGGGCAGGTTGATAGCTACAAGGATAATAGGGCTTTGGATAGTCACCTCAGGAGTGAAATTCATACTAAATTTATTTTCTAGGATATTGGCAATATCCACTGTAGATCACAGTGTGTGATATACCTTTAAGAAGCTTTCCAGTGAGTCAGCAGTGCATATAAGTACTGAGCACGTGCAAGAAAGAGTGCCATTTTGAGTGAGCAGCCAGAGTGTGAGCATGGAAGTATGTAGTCAGTCAGTTAGTTAGATAGTTCATTTACGTTTAATGCTCCTGCTGTCTATTCTGATGTATTTGTTGTATACAATAAACTACTTAAATGATCACCCGAGACTTAATCCCCAGGATTCATGAAGCTTGCGCCATGTGCCGGAGTAGGGTCGGCGATCTAGCGTCAAATATGGCTTTTGAGCAATTCAGGTAAGAGCTGTTTCCACATGCACTACCAGTGTACACCAGAGCCGTGCAGCTCCTGGTGCATGTATGCTAATTACCCCATGCGCAGCAGTGTAGCATGCAAATGAAAGTATATAGCGATTCATGAAGTGGTGCAGGCATAGCGTTAGCATGTAGAAATGTAAACAAAAAAAAAAAACGGTTTACATTTTGTCAAAAATAAAATCAGAGCCATGAAAGCGGACCAAACTTACGTATTATAATGTTAATATATGCCAATGGCGAAATATATAGCCAATGGCATAAAACAACATGCACAACATATAAAAAATAACATTTAATGTCATGGCCACACCAACGCAAAGTAAAACCGCAGTGCATCGATGCGCAAACAGGATCACAAGGAAAAATATATTTAGATGTCATAAAACTGTAATGTAACGCAATTCATGATATCCCCATAATACTCAATGGCGCGCATGTTACACCACAACTATGGCGCAAGGGTTGCTAAGGGTCTGTGACAGTGTTCCCTGTGGTAACTAGGAATTAGCAGTTAATGCCAAGCAAATGAGTCAAGTAATACTGAATCACAAATGCCCCACCGGCATAAGGATGTACCACATGGCATAGTGTTACAACACCGAGGAGTGGCTTGGAGGAAACATGACATCAAGAGAAGGGTGTGCCACCGTAGCTGTAAGCACATTGGATCATTGCTAATCCATGTTGCGTGTTGCTAAGCAAAGCCACAGGATAGGGGTGTGGAAGTAGCCATAGATTTGCTTAGCTGAGAGCACACAAGGTAGCCAAAAGTTCATGTGAATGTGGATGAAAACGTGCACAAAACCCGGTAAATGGCTGTGCATGGCGCGCACCACAGCTGAAACAGGAAGGATATGGGAAGACAATAAAGAAATGCTGCAGCATGGTAATTAGAGTACAAATGAGTAATTAACACCTAGAAACTCACAGTGGGCCATAGACAACAGCTAACAAGGCTGCTAGCAGCTACCTGCAGAACAGGAAAAGGGAGGTGCCGTACAGCAAAGAAAAGAGAACTGTCACAGCAGAACAAAGCAAACTTGCAGTAGATCAGCTATATAACACATTTCCCAACACAATCCTGGGTTGTGGAAGCACAAAACAAGAAAGGCAACAGCTGGATGCATGCCTGACAATGGGAGGGGAATCGGGTTGAAAATAGAAGTAAAGGGCAATAGATGAATCACGGCAGACAAGCGTAAGTCAACACCAAAGGCCTCACAATAGCAGTACCTGCTGTAAAACCAATAAATAAGATACCCTGCAGCTGGAATAGCACAAACACACCCAATTACACTTGCATCATCCAATGCACAATAGTATAAGGTTTGAAAGCCCCACACACACACTTGTGTATTCCCAGACACTCTGCACCATTGGTGTATACAGACAGGGAACTTTTAATATGTATATGTTAGGGGCTGCCATAGCTTTGATTCACCAGCATGTGTTGGAGACTGACGGTGGTGTGGAGGATGATGCTGACAACCATCTCAGGCACCGGAGGAGGAGAAGAGTGTTCAGACCCAGGGTAACCTACCAGGGGCTACATGATCTGGAGATAATAGAGCATTACAGGGTGGACAGAGACATCATACAGCAACTTGTTGAGCTGTTCCGGCCATGCCTCAGAGCCAGAAGTAACAGAGGGGAACCCATCCCAGTGGACATGAAGGTATGTGTAAGCTTGAGAATACTAGCTGCAGGTACCTTCCAAAGGCCAACTGGGGATATCATGGGGATCTTACAGGCATCAACATCCAGTTCCTGGATGCCATGTTACCACATGCCAATGAGCACATATACTTCCCCCGAATGCAGGAGGAGTTGGCCAGCAATATGCATCTCTTCCACCATGTGGCAGACTACCCGGAGGTACTGGGTGCAATAGACTGCATGCACATACACATCAAATCACAACCCGGTGAGCAGGGTAGGTGCTACATAAACTGCAAGGGATTCCCCTCCATCAACTGCCAGGTTGTGTGCAATGCCCAGGGCATTATCATGGATGTGTTTGCTGGCAGCCCTGGAAGCTATCACGACTCCCACATCTGGCATGCCTCACAGCTGTATCAGGTATTTGCCAGGGGGGGCATCCCATATGGCCACCTGGTGGGGGATGCTGGCTATGCACTGGAACCATGGATGATGACTCCCATCAAAAATGCACACACAGCCATGCAAGAACGCCATAATGAGGCACACACAGAAACCAGAATCATCACAGAGCGCGTGTTTGGGATGCTGAAATCACGGTTCCATTGCTTGGACATATCTGGTGGAGCCTTGCAGTACTCTCCAGGAACATGTGCCCACATCTTCATAGTATGTACCATGCTACACAATATGATCCTGTGGAAACAGCTGCAGCAGGGACAGAATGGTGAAGGCCCTCACAGCCCACCACCATTGCCAAGGGACCCACAAGCACAGGGGGACACAGACCACGAACACCCTTTGATAGCCCCAGTAGGCAGATGGAGGTGTGCCCAATATGCCCATGCCTTAGCAAAGAGGGAACGTATAGCACACACACTGACAGTGTAGGCACTCATGGACTGACACCTTTCTCCACCTGCACACACAGCAAACATGGATGGCACACACACACGACCACCTGTAAATTGTCATGTATAGGTGGTCTACTGTGTGCATACTACATAGGTAGCTCTCAACTATTGTACACACAGCCGCCATTGGCACAAGGTAAGTCAATACCTGAACAGTAAATTAAGCTATCAGCATGAGTCCATACTGTATGTACAGGTTCATAGATACATAGGTAGGTACATGCCCAACCGCCGAGGCCACTCATAAGCATAGGCAAAATGTATCTGCTGTCGCCACCCCATCGATCAACTAACTGTCCCTCTGTGGAGCAGAGCCACTTGCGGGATCCCTGGGGTGTAGCTACTGTTCACCACCCACTCTGCAAGGATTCCCCGGAGTGTCAGTGAGGGATTTTGTATAATGTAATCAGGGATGTATCCCTGACAGGAATCTTCACAGATGTGTACATGTTACATAGTATACCTTAAACACAGCTTGCATATATAGGTAGTTCTCCACAGAATAATAAACATGTGGAACACACAACCACTGAAATGTGCGTTAATCACCCTTACACTACCAGCGCCTGCTTTGAGAGGTAAGATATCACCGCCAGGATTAGAACATGCAACCATGTACACATTCATCACAGTAACATACTACTATGCTACCTGAGATGTACCAATGGCAGTCATGTATACTGACAGGATAAAACACAAAAGGTAGGAATGTGTTGAAATAGGACAAACAGGCATGTACCCAATGAAAGGTGTATGTTTTATATATATATATATATATATATATATATATATATATATATATATATATATATATATATATATATATATACATATATATATATATATATATATTTTTATATATATATATATATATATAAAATCATCATATATATATATATATATATATATATATATATATATATATAGAGAGAGAGAGAGAGAGAGAGAGAGATATGTCGATATATGGGGCTATACATATATATGTAGATATATAGATAGGTTAACAACATCTGCATAACCATGGAGGTACATATGAATGGGATACCTACCACATACCAACTGCTTTACATACCGATGCACATAATCCCGAGGCTAAAGGTCCGAAAGAACACAGTACCGAAACACCAGATGCGTGAGGTGTAATCTCATGATGTTAATGGACAGATAGTCAGTGTTTCTGGTGTTGCGGTTGGGGTGGGTTACTGTGTGTAAGTGTGTTTCTTAGGGCTGTAGTGTGTGTAAGTGTGTGTTCTGTGTGTGGTGTTTGTTCCTGGGGGTCTGTAATGTGTGGTTGTGGGTTAGCTTTGTGTGTCTGTTTGCATGACCTAGGATGTAGAATATTAAAGTAGGGGGTGGTGTGGGGGGCGCAGACACCTACATGGGGGGTATAGGGGGGGCTTGGCCACCTGCTCATAAGTAGTGTAGGATGGTTTGTTTGGATGTGTTGGGTGGCAATGTGTCTGTGTGTGCATGTGTATGTTCCATGTTCATGTTACCTTCGCGAGTTACTGTCGATGTCAGTAATGTGGGGTATGGGAGTCTGGTCCCGGTACTGTATGCGTCGGAACACTGTAGTTTCAGGATTCCATAGGTCTCCTGTATACAGCAGTTGAAGTGTTCATATATGTGTATAACATGGACCATAGCAATCACACATTCTGCCACTACCAGCCTTTATGAACAAAGGATATGGAGAGTATATGCCTGTACACTATTACAAATATGTGCTATGGACATGAGCCAGTGATAGTGTTACCACCTGTCCCACTTTGCGAGTGACACTCCCTCTTTGGGCGTTTGTGTCCTGACCAAATATATTAAACGTGGCAAATGTCCTGGGATTGTAGGACATAATTATGTCCCATATGTAGTGTAATAGTTGCATACAATCATTATTTCTGTATCTAAAATACCTACATGGTACAGGAAACAGGATAAGCTACTTAACTGCTACAAGAATAAGCTTATAATTAGGCAAGAAAGTAAAGTTCTATCCCTTGTACTGACCGTGGGTTTGTGTCGGCCTGTAAAATCAGATGTGTGTCCCGAAAAGATCCTACTATGGCCATACGAAAAGGTGGCAATCCTAGCCAAAGAGGGTCAGTCACCAACACAACTACGATGACTGCAAATACCTATGACAGAAATACACAGCTATCATGTAGCAACACGTTATTACATTCAGATGTATTACCGAAGGGATTCAAGGACTAACATCACGCATGCTATACAGGAACCACATAACAGTGCCTTAATGAATCAGCCTGCAATTACCATAGTATTAGTCCACTAAAGGATAGGTGTTCAAATAGGGAAGGAACCCTCACGCACATAGCGATTATGTATAAAAGCAGTTCCTACACACCTGCATCTGCTAAGCACACCCACCAACATCACCCCCACACCCAAACATATTACAATACAAACTGTAATAACATCACAAATCATTCACACACTGTACAACATCTGCAGAAGCCTTAGCATACCTTGTCAGAGACACACTAACATGGCCCTATGTGAAATAGCTGCTGTTATACAATGGAACAGCTGCTGATGTAATAGGGTTTGTTTGCACTGATGTGTTAGCAATTAGTGAGTAACAGCACAGTATGCTATACTTGTACACTAAATCAAGGATGTCTGGTGAGCACACTGTACAACACATAACAGTTCATGCATAGCCATACGGCCTTGAGCTGGCCAAACATCCTTGCCAGACTTAAACATCTGCAGAAGTATCAGGTATAAACAAACCCTGCATAAGTAGCACTGTTCCGAAATATAACAGTTGTACTCACATGTAGAACTAAATCATCTAGCCATTACACACAGTCCGCGGGAGTCATGAAGCTAATATATCTCTGTGTGTCTCCATATAGCTGTTGAAATATATCGCAATAACATATCTAGGCCGTCTCCCTCGAAAGTAAGGCAAACAGACAACGCCCAAAAGAAGTACTTAGTTATACACCACTGTTGCCATGGTATCAGCTAATAGAGTAGCTGCACAGCTGATGTGCATCTAATTAACTACTTTGGAACAGCAATTGGTGGACAGGATACCACATGTTACCTATATGTAACTAGAAAAGGATGTGTTATCACACATTCAAACCATCTGTATATACCAGCGGAACATTACAAAGAACATTGAAACACAAACCGAAAAGGATTGAATCAACAGCTAACGACACCTTGGGTTACTAATAAGGTATGTAGAGCAGTCAGTATGTCTGTGTATGTAGTACATTTCTGTAGTATTTAAAGTGCACACAATCCATATAGTGGAAACATTTATCTTGTAGTGATGTATTGTTGAGCATAGTAACACTTGTAGTATTTGTGTGTACTGCTGTAGGTCACAAGGCAAACACCGCATACACCACAAGGGATGCTATATAAGGGCTTTGAACAGAAATACTCCTCACCAGCCGATGTCAGTGGCAGGGCTGGTCCAACAAGTATGGGTTATAACAGGGGATAGTATATGTTGATATATTGTAACTGTAGCCATATGTATGGGTGTATTACAGAGAATAACATGTGGAAGGTTGGGCCACTGTGCAAGTATGATTTGCATTGTGGGATATTGTGCCAATAACTGTGTAATGTACAGTATTGTAGGAATATATGTATTACAAGCTACATAGCATTACAGTAATGTTAGGCAAGCATTAGTTATGTCAATTGGCATTTACAATACACAATAACAGGATACATATGTCTTTTAGTGAACTGACAGTTTATCAGCATGATAGCAAAGTAAAATGGAAGAGCTATTTAACTATCCATGCACATAAGACATGTAATATGTGCAAAGGTAGGTACTAGGCTGTCTGACCAAGGGTATCTGTAAGCCTAGCTAGCTAGCATGTGTTGGCTTTCACCACCCCCATAGGTTGGTTCCCTGTCCCTCTGAATGGCAGAGCCAATAGTTCCCTGTGCATCTGTCCAGCAGAGCCACTGCAGGGGATCCTGGGGTACATGTCTGTCTCCCAGCCACATGTCAAGGTTTCCCTTGAAGAGTGCTCATGAGGGGCCCTGCCTGATGTACATTGGAATCATGTTCCAAAGCATAGGGAGTGTCAGGGTCAGGAATCTATCCATCCAGCATATCCTACTCATCGTTGTGGTTAGGTGTATATCCCTAGAGCATGTGGCTCTCAGGGGCTTCTGTTTAGGTGGAGCATATCCAGCAATACAGGGTTGGACATGGGCTTTGTATGTCAAGCAGAGATCACCTGTGAGTATGCGGTATGCAACTGAGTACAGCTGGAGTTTCGTAGGTTGGGCTGCATAGGTCATCTGTCTGAGGTCAGTAATCATCCTGGTGTGGTACTGGTGTGGTCTTCCAAGCTGTTGCAGTTGTCTTGTAAGGTATATCCCAAATGGGGTATTGTATCCTTTAATGGGTCTAATATGACATGTGAAGAGTCACAGTGGCCCCTCTGATCTGGATGCGAACCCATTAGAGATTAGGGGGGGGGCCATGTAGAAGGATATTCTAACCACCTTGTCATTATGGGTATCGAAGGAGAGATTGCTATCTACTGGGGTTCCCGGATCCTGTATTACCTTTTCTGTATGTAGGGGACTAGCACCTATGTGGTAGTCCATGGGTAATTAGTTATATCCAAAGGGGATGACTATGCACTTTTAGGCATTCAGCTTGAAGCCATGATATTAACACCAGGTATCCTTCTCAGTGCGACCCTTCCAGAGGGTGTCTGTAACAGCTGGGGAAACAATTATGTCCCCAAGTTTGCAGTTTTCTGCAAACCTTTTCAGCCAAAGCCCTCCTGTGCTTGTCTGTATGTCAGAGAAGTATATACCGAACATGAGGGGTCCTAGGACTGAGCCCCGGGGGACGCCAGTTGTAACTGGTATACAGTCAGACCTAGGGTATGCAACTCCCACTTTGTGGGTTCTGTCCATGAGCCACTTTGCAAGCCATCACATGACGTGGGGGTTAATGTTCAGGCGGATGGGTATTTTGATAATACCAAAAGGGGGAATGGTGTTGAAAGCCTATGAGAGATCTAGGTAGGCTGTGTGGACCTACTTACCCTCATCTAATGCCTTGGTAACTGTCTCTAAGAAGTCCACCAGGTTTAAGAGGCATGGTCCACCCTTAACAATGCCAAACAGGGAGGGGTCAAAGGTTTGGAGGTACCCAATGTCTCTGTGACAGTGATCCATGATGTGCACCATAGCTTTGCAGACCAGGCTAGTCAGACCTATAGGGAAATAGGTCCCATGGTCCATTGTGGTGCCACCTTTGTGGAGTGGGATAACTGTTGCTGTGTGCCATTCAGGGGGCACTATGCCCAATGTGAGGCTATTACTGAACATGGTGCATAGGTGGGGAGACAGTACGATCTGAAGTTCGTGTAAAATGGAGCCTGGAATGTTGTCCAGTCCCATGGTTGCTGTGATACTGCCTTTAGAGTGTGCAGCTTTGAGAGGGATCTGCCAGGATGTTGCCAATATCAATTGTTTCTGTAATGTTCATGCCTTTGCGCTGTAACTGAGAGTAGATCTGGTTGTTGACATCGAGATATGTGACATGGCTATAGAATGCTTTGTGGTTGTTGTTGGTATTAGTTGCATTATAGTTTTTGTAGCTAGCTTTGGAGGATCTTATAAGGGATCTCACCTTCTTACTGAGGCTGGCCAGGGATCTCCTCCATGCATGGTATTGTACTCTCATTTGCAACAGTGTCTTCCTCCTGTAGTACAATATGTTTATGGCAGGGGATCACCAGATTGGTTTAGTTAATTAGGAGTATAGTGTCCTGGTTCTGTTTGGGATAGCACAAGCCATGCACTTCTGTAAGTGCTTATAGAGTGCATTTGTGTAGGATTCAGCAGTTGTAACAGTACTGTCCATCTGCATGGGTGTCATGATGTCCATCGCATCTGTCTTAAAAAGCACATAGTTGGCCTTGTAGACATATTATACTGCGGTTCCCTTAATGGGGGGTAGGTGCAGCATGTGGACATCAACAGTGTTCAGCACATGGTCTGATTGGACCAACGAGGATTTGGCTTCATGTGTGGAGCACCAGTCACTCATGTTGGTAATGACTAGGTCTAGGATATTGTTGCCCCTGGTGGGTGTGTGGATATGTTGAGTCAGGCCATTGGTGTTTATGAATTCCAGAAACCATTGAGCTGATGTGCTGGTACACAAGTAGTTTTCCCAGTTAATGGTGGGGTAGATTTAGTGAGACTTATGTGATGAGCGTGGTGTTGTGCGAATGTGTACCTTCTCCACATGTCAGTCAGGGTCAGGCTTGGTTGGAGAGATCTTTACCTCCAGTTTGGCTAGATGAGTGCATCTCTCACAGGTTGTAGTGTTGGGTGGTAGGCGGAGAGGCTTGTCTGTGTACATGAGGCAATGTGTACATTGCCTCAAGATGACCAGATTCATCAGATAGACAAGTGAGAACACTGGCAATTGACACTTGGATATGCCAGAATATAGAACTACATTCATCTAGATAAGTGAGGAAAGTGAGTACAAGAGCTACATTACTCTACGCAAGTGGGAAATGTATGTACAAAACCTGTTCACCCTTACCTGTAGGTAATGAGGAATATTGAGTGCTATAGTAATTATTAGCTTACGTAGTGCTTACAAGTCCTGAACAAGTGCTTAGCATGAATAAGCAACCCAGATAGGATCTTGGATAATATAAACACATGGCTCCCTCCCCCCAACAGGTACACAGGCATATATCCATGTACACCACAGGGCCCCTGTACTCACAACTATGCAGGTACAAGCTGCACTCAGTCTGCATGGGACCTGCCCACATCACAGGTTATATCATACACATATGGCAAAACAAGATGCTCTCCACGTACACATCATGTAAAACATAGCTCCATGTCAGGTTGTGTACACACTGAATGGTGCACACCAACAGGTATCACAACCCACAAAGGGGGAGACACCACTGATAATGGGAAGTACTTTACTACTACCCTGCTGAGTCTGGTCTGTTAGGCCATCAACCTTGATCACTTAAGTGATGTCGGCAGTACAGATGTAGATGACAGTATGGTTGATGTCACACTGCATATCATAACTTTGCCAGGTCATAGGACATCATCACCCATACTGTGTACCACCTACACTCGGTATACTAGATGTACATTCCTATGTCACAGGAGTATTTTGCAACAGGACTGCTGGCAGAACCAACACTACAGAAGGTGTCTGAATAATATGTGATCATCACACCAGTGGCAGCTACACTGTGTCAGGGTTAATGAATTTTATTCCCCCTCATTTTAGTCCATACCTCACAGACAAACAGAAGGCATCTGCCTATTGAAGTATGTGAATGACTATGAGGTAGGAGCAATAGCTGACTCGCATTGTCACCCCTATGTTAATAACCCTGTACCCATGAACTACCACCTAGGCAGCAGTCAACATAATGGACACTTGTGTGCGAGGGATGCAGCTGGGCAGTTGTCTTTCCAGTTATAGCTATGTCACCACACCTGTCAGGTAGTCATATGCGGCAACCCTAATAATGATAGGGTGTCGTTCATGAATATAGAGATCATTGTCTAGCCATACAGAACACTCAAGTGACCCATATCAGATCATATATTTCCTTTAAGGGGTATTGGCCATGTGCAGGTGGCCTACACCAGCCTTCCCATTCCCCATCTCCACTATGTAGCATGATGCATACCCTGAATAAATCCATGTCCAACCCAGTGATGTTGGACATGCTACACGTACTCATCCTGATCTCGAACACATACTTCATTGACATCCACCTACCACATGCTGGACAGATCCTTGTCCCATACACTTGACATAGTCCTGCCATACTATGCATTCCTGTCCGTCAAAGCTGCACATTGCTCCCCTCTCAGTCATGGTGTGATGACCACATGGTAATGCATGGTACATGTATCACTAACCCTGTGGATCAGTAATGTGGCACTGCTCCACCTGACCCCACAGACCCACCTGTCAGCTACTGCCAGGTAACCTTTCATCCTGGATTCATACATGGCCCATGGCATATAGCCCACTAGTTGACTTTGACTGTACATGCTATAGTTGATATCCATCCCTGCAAATACCATCTGGCTAGCCAGTGTCCCATGTGTATCACATGTGCAACACAGGTGATACATGGCAGGATGTTGAATCACTGTACAGTGCCATGTAGATGTATATGGCAGAACAAATACATGTAAAACCTTATGTGAGCATGTCTGCAGGGTCACAGGTCATGTCTGTTAAGGCAGTGTAAGTCCTTATATGTGACATATACACTGCATGAAGGTTGACTGCATTAATGTGGACACATCCAGCCATGTGCTGATAGGTAGGAACACCAGTACAGGCAAACAGACATGTCCACATCAAGACAACAACCACATGGAGTATGAGCAATGTAATCAGGTGACCTGTGTTACACATGTGATACACATGGGACACTGGCTAGCCAGATGGTATTTGCAGGGATGGATATCAACACATATATAGTGATAATATCCACTCAAAATTGAGTGTCACATGTGTGTGACACAAACACATCAGTGTCATGTAGGTTTGCAAATACAACTATTTAAACCTAATTAATGCAATACACATGTATGTTCAGCTGTAGCTCTGTATGTCTCTGTGAGTTACTGTGACCTGTCTTCATCATTATGTCTTCCAGGTATGCCATGTGTAAGGCTTCCCCCTTTTACACACTTGAAGGATGAGGCCCTCATCCCATACCTACTCGACAATCATGATATCCTGTTCAGCCATGTGCCACAAGATGCACATCAGCGGGATGCCCTGTGGATGGAACTTCACAGGAGGGTTAATGATGTGGGTGGCCACAACCGCACATACCAGCAGGTGCGCAGACACTGTACAGACCTCATTAGATGGGTGAAACAGCATGAAAATGCAATCACCAGGGAACAAGGTGCAACAGGTGGTGGACCACCAACCCAGCCTCCTCTCACACGTACCGAGGAGCTACTGGCCAACCTGGGGACACCTGCAGAACCACATTCTCAAGCCTTAGCCGATATTGTGGAGGTGGGTGTCTCTCAACCACTGAGTCTGGAGGTACCTGATAAGTCAGTACTGCACCTATAACAACTATATTCCATATAGTTGCATTAGTCACTGTACAATATGGAATGTAACATCATATGCACGGCATGTACACACACATGCTGCATACTATATTATGCTACTCTGTGTATGCACACATGTGCATACACCATAGTATAGTCTAATGTACTGGTGTATGTGTTATGCACATTGCACCCTGTAGCCTTTATACAGGGGTGGATTATGCTCATACTGCTGTTACTCCTATTTAGGTACCTCTGGCGTTCCACTGCGACAGTAGCCCATTGCAGGTGAGAGTGTTATTATTTATCAGGAACCATAATGCACAAATCTATCTGCCATGTGGCCATTTACAACATGTACACATAATGTATGGTCCTGTCACAATATACAGGTCGGACCTGCAATGCATCATAATGACTACCCATGTGCAACACTTGCAAACTATGTGAATCATCTCACCGACATGAATCCTCACAAACTTTATTGCCAGATGTGTTGATAGCTGTGCATACAATGGTGGAGGTGCTGTTCACTTTAGAGACATACTACAGATCTGATCTACACATGTGGTGAATACAAACAGTACTACACAGTGGGCTGGAGTATGGCCAACGCACAGGTTTCACCGGTGTGGATCATAGCCCTGCTATGAATGTCACACAATGTGATGTGCTATCTTGACATGCCCATGACATCTATTGGCCTGGCTGCTACACTGCCTACCTAACCTGAAAACATATCCCACATACCACCCTTTATCTGCATAACCCTGTTGTCAGTGGAGCATATATGTCATATGGGACAACACAGACATGTGAAATAGATGCCCATCACAATAATTTGGACAACACATGTACACAGATGGCCATGGAGGATGGCCAGAGACATGGAGCAACACACACAGTAGACCTGTTGTGCTTGTGTGTACACCCTGTCGTACAATGGCTACACATGGTTCAACCATGGCCTTTGTATAATGTTCATAATGTAGATGTGGAACACTAGACATCCTACAGGCCTGTGCACATCTTGTGTAGGTGTAACATCAATCCACCATATAAGATGTGTTGAACATCTTGAGGGTGTTGCGACATGACAGCCATCACCTGTACAGTATCCACATTAGGCCACAGATACAGTACATTCCCGTTGCTGGTGTTAAACATAAATGTCATACTAGCTCCCCGTGTGTGTGTGTGTGTGTGTGTGTGTGTGTGTGTGTGTGTGTGTGTGTGTGTGTGGTACACAGATGTCATGTGGGACATGGTGTACTGACGTGTTCACCATGTCTGGCCATAGTTGCCAGGCTGCAGCAATATGGTTGCAGATGTGCAGGGGTGTCATCCGTATACCCATCAGTAACCTGTGTCGCAACTTCCACATCATGGTTTAGTGTGTATACACCTGAGTGATGTGGGTCACATTCCACAGTATATATGTATTGTATCTGAACACAGTCATGGCTATGAACCCTGTCTGTAACTCACACTGTATAGCACTAGAGACACCTCATGATTCCCTGCAATGGCCATGCACATCAGCTAAATTTTCAGTATATCTGTAGGGCAGACAGACAGCACTGAATTGGTACACCATTGCCCCACTGTATATTTGACAGGGCACCATTGTGTTAAACATGTATGCATGTCATTGCACACGTCAGCAGATCACATGTCATACTACATGTGATTATCAAGGTCATATGCCACACATCAGGCAGGTGTACTGTTAACCTGTGCTGGTCCATATGGTGTAACACAGGGATGTATGTTAACCACTACTATGATTGTGTAATTTGCATGCCGTCTGCCATGACACATGCATGCTGTTGTGTGCAACCCGGGGATGTATAACTACCACTATTATTGTCTGCGCTGCATGCCGTTTGTCGTATCACATGCATGTTGCATGCTTTCTGTCATATCACATGCGTGTGTGTCTGTGTGTGTGTGTGTCTATTGTATAGATTGTAATGTACAGTTCTTGTCTGCCTTCGCAGGTGATGTAGGTGCATTGCCCTCCTGCGGTACATCTGATGTTAGTTTCCCTACAGACTCTAGCAGTGATGATGAACGTATGATTGGGACACAGGCAGAGTTGTCAGGGGCTGAAACTGTGCCATTGGTTGCCATTCCATCTATATCCACCTCATCCCCGCACACAGATCCCATACCTGCACATAACCCATCACCAGTGGCCATAGAGGAAGGACAGTTGGCACGTGGTAGCTTGGAAGAGGAAAGTGTGGGGGCTATGAAAGGTGTGCCTGCACACCATGGTGTCAGGTAAACTATTGGTGGTGCCCCACACAGGCACGTGGCCAGTGCTGCTCATAGGAGGACCTCTGGCCAGCATGCTCCTGCATGACAGAGCACAGCAGCTGGTGTCACCAGATGCATGTTTCAGGCTGTAATGGAAGCACAGGCACATGCTAAATGGCACAACAAAGAAGATCAGAGGCTACAGAGGGCTGCTTTCTGTTCTTTAAACAACAGCATCCAGGCAATGGTAAATGCTCAACAGCAGATTACTGCTGCTTTGAATAGATGGTTGGGTGACATGGTTGGAGTCCTTTAACGTGGCATGACAATCCGCGAGCGTGAGCTGTCTGTGTTGGAACATCTGGTAGGAGTGAGGCATCGGGCATGTGGACATAGGCCTGCTACATCATCTGTGTCAGGTCTACATGTACAAGCTACCTCACATGCCTACTCCCATAGTGGCAGTAGCAGCAGCAGTGCATCTGGTGCTGTGCTGTCCACACCATGACACAGCAGGCCACATGCAAGTGCATGTGGCCAGGGATGGTTCCAACAGGGACATGGTTCCAGTGGACAAGTGACATCAGACAGTACCCAATCTGCACCTCTGTCTGGTAGTACCAGTGCAACCCCTAGCAGGCACAGGTCACATGTCTGTGGCTGGACACCGTGAACTGTAAAACCTCGCCTGTACAATATACAGCTGTCAATAATACCCCTGTGTAGGCCAGACATATGGGAGAACTGTGTGCATACATACACACACACACTGGACACATATGTAGGGCACCGCAACACACACATGCATAACATCCACACATGCCCAATTAGATCAAAGGCCCAAACCCACACACATGATGTCATCCAATGGTGCAGCCTAGACCTCTGGCAAACATTAACACCCTGTGCATATGATGATGCCTGTGCCGCATCTCTGACATCCACACCATCGGTGCAGGGACATGCTCATATGGTCTGATGCACAGGGTGAACAGACTAGGATGATACGTGTAGTTTACAAATGTTGAGGACTGTTGACAGGCAGCAGATATACCATGTAGTACAGGTGTATAATAATGTTAACAGTATGTGTCTTGTGTAACAACAGTGCAGCCTAGGCCTCCAGCAAACATTAACACCCTGTGCATATGATGATGCCTGTGCTGCATCCCTGACATCCACACCATCATTGCAGGGGCATGCTCATATGGTCTGATGCACAGGGTGAACAGATTAGGATGATATGTGTAGTTTACAAATGTTGAGGACTGTTGACAGGCAGCAGATATACCATGTAGTACAGGTATACAATACTGTTAACAGTATGTGTCTTGTGTAATAACAGTAACTGCATGTTGGTCATGATGTTCTGCTGTCCTTCTTTAGGTCTAATTGCACGTGCCGGTGGATGTTAGTGTCCCATATGTCAATGTGGACTACTCACAGGTATGTATGAATATACCAGCATGCACCGTGTAGCTGCCACATACCAGAAAGAATGTCCCACATTACAAACATGTCTACCATTCCTAGAGCATGATAGCTGTGTAGTAAGCTACTGTGGCCACAGATGTGATATCCATACAGGGTGACATCACAGGTACAGTTACATGGAGTGGTGAGGTAAGAGAGTGGTCTAGCTGATTACAAGGGTAGAGGACAGTGGGAAGTGTGATGCCTCATTGGGAATCAGTAATACACATTCCCATGACAGTATGCCAACACACATCTGCACCCACGCACTCAGGTATTGAAACACATATATTCAGTGACACAGTAACACACACACACACACACACTCATGGCTTCACCGACACAGTAACACACTCTCGCACACAGTTGCTACTGGTGGGATGAGGACCCCTGCCTATGTGCAAATCATCATTACAGTACTGTGCACCTACATGACGCGCCACAGAGAATACACATGTATAGGTAGTCAGTACGGCCTAAGATCAGGGACATCAACATGGATAGTAGAATGCATTGCCTGGATGGTGGGAGGGGTCTTATCAGTTCAGTATGGTAACATACATCCTCACCCCAGGGACCAATCAGCCCTACATACACACACTGTGGCATTCAGTAATTAATACACCTATGTCATGCACCTACAGATACCTCACATGTGTGAGATACACGCCTCTGCCTATGTCCTGCTTTCTACATTGCAGTCTGTACAGATGTGTACACTATTGTACAGGAGAGTGAGTAACAATTGAGATGTATTCCCCACAATACGTGACATATATGGACACACACGCAACCACACATGCCAGTACTGTAAATCTCAGACCTGCCTAGGTCATGTTATGTATGTCAGACGTACAACAGTATTGCACACATTACAAACTGTACTGATGCTTCCTGTGGCAACAGTGCTGATATATGCACTAGGGACATCATATCTATTAACAGGTGTCAAGTGATTTACCTTTGCTGTCACCCTGACCGCTGTCTTAAGTTGCATGTTATGTCCTTCAATTAACAAAACCATTACTTACCGGTTACACAGGGTATTGTAGGACCGTTTGTGACACACCTGTGAGCTGTCCACAGCAAACATCCATCTGCAAAGATGCCCCACCACTTAGTTATTTCAGCACATCTGTCCATACCTGTGGTACATCTTTCTGTACATTCAGCATATCACCATACACAGTTGGCAATGTTGAGGCTGCATTGTAGCTGCATGATGTACTAGGATACATGCCACCTGCATACATCAGCAACTACACACGCATGTTATCTGAATGCACAACACTACATGTACAGGTGTATAGCTCCTACAATCCTGACATTTGGTCATGTTTGTAGGCATTGCAATTGGTGGATATGTGTAATGACATACATGACACATGGACTGTTGTATGATATGATGGGTGACCAGTACAGAGGGGATGTTACCTCTGTCAACATTGATATCACACCTTATGTACTATTAGCATTCAGCAGTCATGGACCTACATTCCATGTGCATGTGTGTAATGACTGTAGCCACCTGTTTGCACAAAGGACTACAACAGCTATGCTATTTACAGGTATGTTGTGTGTGTGGCATGTACATACCCAGGGCAGGTACATGTATGTCATATCCATACATGAGGGTGTGTACTGGTGTACAGCAACAGTCATCTGCTAATGGTGGAAAGTACCGAGGGCCCCTGGTATGTATACAGCTGACCTGGTCACAGACAGTGGTATCATTGTATTGCCTAACAGATGACGCAACTGTGTCAGTGCATGTGTATTCTCTACAGTTGATGTAGAGCTTAGTACAGTACTCAGGTCAAGGGTCACATGGTGGTGTACTCTTCTATGTCATACAACATGTATGGTTGCGTGTCGGTGGTCCGAGGGCATGGTGGTGTCTGCAGTTTACATCCTAGTATGTAGCATGTGACACTGTGTCCTGCACATGGCTCATCTATGATGCCTTTCATGTTAGGACCAGTCAGTACATGTGAGTGGCCTTTATGTATATGGGTACACCACCTGGAGCAGTCTGTACTTGTGTTATGGCTCACATGTCTGGTTCTGAGGTATATGGTGGTAGTGCTAGGTTCTGAGGTATATGGTGGTAGTGCTATTGTGCACTACAGAGACATCAGCCAGGTGTTCCTCACTGCACAGATGTCAGTACTCCCCATTGTTGGATCTACAATGACCAGCTGTGAATATGGACAGCTGATGTTGTGTAAAAGACCGGTGTCAAATATATGTAGAGCAGCGTTCCCACTAACAATGACAACTACTAACACCAGAGCCCATTACAATATGTTCTTTACATCTACCTGTAATAGCATGACCACTGTGGCTCTCCGTGTTTAGCATCAGAGTGCATCCCAGTCAGCCCTGTGCTACTAGGAATATGAGCATGCCCAGTATATCCTTGTGTAGATGGACACATAGTAGTGCATTCCGACCAGCCCTGTGCTACTAAGTGTGTGAGCATGCCCAGTATATCCTTGTGTAGATGGACACATAGTGCATTCCAAACAGCCCTGTGCTACTGTGTGAGCATGCCCAGTGACACCTTGTGTTGGTTACATGCCTCTGTGTATGGGCATGGCAAATGTAACCCTGTATAGTGGTAGTAGTCATCCATTCCACAGATGGACATTCTCCAGGTCAGGATGGATTCCTACTTTAAACACACACAGGTTCACAGGTATGTACATCTTAACTGCCAGCATCCATGTTGATGTCCGCATTTCCAAATGGTCATAATGATAGCCTTGACATGTGTAGTCTGTGTGGTGCAATTCGTAAGTATGTAGTATTGTAATAGTAATCTGTAAATAAGCAGGTGTTCTGTACCCGCCACTGATGTGTGTGTGTGTGTGTGTGTGTGTGTGTGTGTGTGTGTGTGTATGTCTGTCCCCCTTTTCCAGTGGATTCTAAATTGTTTTAGACTGCCCAGACTCCATACATTTCTTATAGCCACTGTTAGCAAGGCTGATGAGGTCACCCATCTACAAATATACCTCTGGGAGGGCTGTGTCCCAGTAATTGAGGTAGCACATTCTGTAACTGCATAATGCTGTAGTATAATAAAGTAGTTAGGTTGATGTTCTAGTCCCACACTTGCTCTGTGTGTGTGTGTGTGTGTGTGTGTGTGTGTGTGTGTGTGTGTGTGTGTGTGTGTGTGTGTGTCTGTTTGCCTGAGGACTGAGTAATGTTTTTATACTGCTCACACTCCATACATTTCTTATACCCACCATTAGCAAGGCCGATGATGTCACCCATCTACAAATACACCTCTGGGAGTTCTGTGTCCAGTAATCTCGGTAGCGCATTCTGTAACTGCGTAATGCTGTATTGTAATAAAGTAGTTAGGTCGGTGCTCTAGTCCCACACTTGCCTTGTGTGTGTGTGTGTGTGTGTGTGTGTGTGTGTATGTGTCCGTTTGCCTGAGGACTGAGTAATGCTTTTATACTGCTCACACTCCATACATTTCTTATACCCACCATTAGCAAAGCCGATGATGTCACCCATCTACAAATACACCTCTGGGAGTCCTGTGTCCCACTAATCTTGGTAGCGCATTCTGTAACTGCTTAATGCTATAGTGTAATAAAGTCATTAGGTTGGTGTTCTAGTCCGACACTTGGTGTATGTGTGTGTGTGTCCGTTTGCCTGAGGACTGAGTAATGCTTTTATACTGCTCACACTCCATACATTTCTTATAACCACCATTAGCAAGGCCGATGATGTCACCCATCTACAAATACACCCCTGGGAGTTCTGTGTTCCAGTAATCTCGGTAGCACATTCTGTAACTGCGCAATGCTATAGTGTAATAAAGTCGTTAGGTTGGTGTTCTAGTCCCACACTTGGTGTGTATGTGTGTCTCCCCATTTGCCAGAGGACTGAGTAATACCTTTATACTGCTCACACTCCATACATTTCTTATACCCACCGTTAGCAAGGCAGATGATGTCACCCATCTACAAATGCACCTCTGGGAGTGCTGTGTCCCAGTAGTCTCTGTAGTGTGTTCAGTAACTGTGTAATGTTGTAGTATAATAAATTAGTTAGTTGGTGTTCTAGTCCCACACTTGCTGTGTGTGTGCGTGTGTGTGTGTGTGTGTGTCCATTTGCCCGAGGACTGAGTAATGCTTTTATACTGCTCACACGCCATACATTTCTTATACCCACCGTTAGCAAGGCCGATGATGTCACCCATCTACAAATACACCTCTTGGAGTGGGGTGTCCAAGTAATCTTGATAGCGTGTTCTGTAACTGCGTAATGCTGTAGTGTAATAAAATAGTTAGGTCGGTGCTCTAGTCCCACACTTGCCATGTGTGTGTGTCCCCGTTTGCCTGAGGACTGAGTAATGCTTTTATACTGCTCACACTCCATACATTTCTTATACCCACCATTAGCAAGGCCGATGATGTCACCCATCTACAATTACACCTCTGGGAGTTCTGTGTCCCAGTACTCTCGGTAGCACATTCTGTAACTGCATAATGCTATAATGTAATAGAGTCGTTAGGTTGGTGTTCTAGTCCCACACTTGGTGTGTGTGTGTGTGTGTGTGTGTGTGTGTGTGTGTGTGTGTGTGTGTGTGTATGTGTGTCTCCCCATTTGCCGGAGGACTGAGTAATACCTTTATACTGCTCACACTCCATACATTTCTTATACCCACCGTTAGCAAGGCCGATGGTGTCACCCATCTACAAATGCACCTCTGGGAGTGCTGTGTCCCAGTAATCTCTGTAGTGTGTTCAGTAATTGTGTAATGCTGTAGTATAATAAATTAGTTAGTTGGTGTTCTAGTCCCACACTTGCCGTGTGTGTGTGTGTGTGTGTGTGTGTGTGTGTGTGTGTGTGTGTGTGTGTCCGTTTGCCTGAGGACTGAGTAATGCTTTTATACTGCTCACACTCCATACATTTTTTATACCCACCGTTAGCAAGGCCGATGATGTCACCCATCTACAAATACACCTCTGGGAGTGCTGTGTTCCAGTAATCTCGGTAGCGCATTCTGTAACTGTATAATGCTGTAGTGTAATAAAGTAGTTAGATCGGTGTTCTAGTCCCACACTTGCCATGTGTGTGTCCATTTGCCTGAGGACTGAGTAATGCTTTTATACTGCTCACACACCATACATTACTTATACCCACCATTATCAAGGCCGATGATGTCACCCATCTACAAATACACCTAATGGGAGTGCTGTGTCCCACTAATCTCGGTAGCATGTTCTGTAACAGCGTAATGCTGTAGTGTAGTAAAGTAGGTAGGTCGGTGTTCTAATCCCAGACATGCCAAGTGTGTGTGTGTGTGTGTGTGTGTGTGTGTGTGTGTGTGTGTGTGTGTGTGTGTGTGTGTGTGTGTCTGCCTGCATGAGACAAGTACAGTGCTTTGTAGTATTTGCCATAGCACGTGCCCTAAACGCATGTTGCTGCAGTGTGATACGGTAAGGGGTTGTATACAGGACATGGCAAGTGTGTGTTTGTCTGTCAGAGCCTGTGTAGAGGTGACCATGATTGTCTTACCATTGGACATGTTTGGGAGTGGGTTTTGTAGTTTTCCTATATAGTATCCGTCTTATGACACACTGGCCACCTCACGAGGAGTACAGCTGTCAGTCAGCCACGGCACTGTGTTGGCAAGCCATACCCATACATCTGGCAAAAGGGCTGGTGAACTAAGTATGTAGCCCTACTAGTACCCGGTATATGTCCCGCACCCATGTGCCATGCACATACAACCTTGCCTAGGATATTCCACTATGTTGCTAGTAACATGCACATTGAGGTCAGATAGTAGGCATGATGTGACTGCAGTGGCCTGCAGAGAACATGGCACCCTGTACAGCAGTACAATAGGCACATATATGCGGACATTGTGCCTTCACTATGTTCCACACTGAATGGCTGCAACATATGTGGTGCCAGCATATGTGATCCACTAAGGCCAGACAATGCTGTACACATGTGCCCTGTATGGACCCATGCCACTGACACCATGGAATACCTGTCCATTCTATCCATGCAGGTGCAGGGCCGATCTGCTCACTATAAGCAGGTTTCGCCACACCAGGCCAGTATTGGCATATTGGGGTATAACAGGCTGTGTACAGTACATGTGTCTGCCAAACAAGGTACACCTGAACATGTCACTGTACAGTATTGTGGGACATGCACATCCCAGGCAATGTCCATGTGAAGGACTATCAAACACAGACATGGCATGCATTGCAAAGCTTTGGCCCTACACATTGGTAACCAGGATGTCAGGCCAGATAATGCAGTACCCATCTGTGTGGGACATTGCAGACACTACACCCCTGCACTGTCGGGTGACATGATGGCAAGGATTACCCCTCACCTAGCCTTGTACAGCCATCTTGCACAGCCAAACACTGCACACCCATGGAGCAATGCATACCTGCATGACAGTACTGGCACCCTGTGTCTGCATGTTGGTTGTGATGCACCCAACCACAGTCATTCCCAGTATATACCTCGTTGGCATACCAACAGTTGTCAAACACTTTCACATGCCCTAGCCCATAGAACCTCCAGATATCCCCATGTGGTGCATGTGGTCCTATGCATTACTGCAGTGTGGCAAACTAAGTAGTTACATTGTGTATTTGCCGCCCTGGCAAAGGTGTCAATGCATGTCCATTAGAGTGTGGTTGTGGTCGCAATGGCATCCGTTCTCGTGGACTGACATGTGTGCCACACCTAATGTATGTCTACTATATTTGTTGCAGATGGCACTCACTCACCTACACACATGTTCTTACAGCACTGCAACATGTCGCCTCTGTGGCACATGTAGTAACGTCATGTACATGTAATAGTAATGAGTAGTCAGGAGTTTGCCCCTGTACTATTCAGAGTGTGGCAGATGATGCTTATGGTTAAGTCTCCAAGCCCTTCCCTGGTGTACATTGCCTGTCCCGCACACACACTCTCTGGTGGATGTGAAGGTGTACACCTGCACAGCAGCAGCATGTGTATTGTAACAGATAGAAATGGTCAGGTGATGGCATCTGCACCTATTGCAGTCCTCCTCTAGCTGATTGCATGTGGTACAGCTGTGATGGTGTTCCCATAGCCATCCACATGATAAACACAGTACACTATCTAGGGAAACATGTTATTATCTAGCCATGACAGTCACTGTGAGCGGTACCTGAATATGGTGTTCTGACATGGCATCACAGATGATATCTGGATGTACTTCAATCATTTTCCACAGTGAGAAATTGCCTAATGACAGGAGGGTGATGTGTCACACAACTACAGCATGTAAGTGTAGCTATGCTGCATTGAGACTACTGCCTGTTTAACATGTGTGGTAATGGCTATTCTGCATGTTAAAATACAGACATGACAGTACTCTGTTTATTTGGGAACCCTATCTGTAGGGCCATCTGTGAACAGGTCAGTGTGTGCAACCATTGGTTTCCAGTGTTAAACACTTCTGTGCACAGCAGAAGCATGGTGTGAGGATTGCAGACAATACATGATGATAGGGATGTGTTACTGCCTTCGCATCCCTGACTGGACATGTGTCACATGAGATAGTGGTATGACTGACACTGTGTGGGATTCTCAGTGACAAGCCAATGATGGGCAACTGTTCATAGCTGCGGTCACATGTCTACTACACATTGTACAGTTGCCATGCAGTATATATGCATGTGCTGTGCTCCCTCTGCAAATGTATACCATCTGTTGTGTTGGGTTGCTGGTGATATCTATGCATACTGTCATAGGTAGTTCTGTATGCTGTTGTCTATCACTAAGCCATATGTGGGTTTAAAACACAACACCATAGGCTGAATGGGTTGGTAGGTCCCAGCAAATCCTCCTGTTCCATTTCATGGCACTGGGCAGTAGCATATCTGGGGCCCAGCTGTTAACATCAACCTCTGTTGGCTCTGCACCACCTTCTGGTGTTACCACCACTGAGGATGGAGCATGTCTCCCTTGGGAGCGGGACCAGACAGGTACATATCTGCTGTCATGCGGTCCTGGACATGTTGCGATGATGACTCCCTAAGGGGTTACAAAGCCAGATACGCCAGTTCAAGGGTGGAGTGTCACATTTACAGGATGATGCTGCCCCTCCTGGACAGCTGCCAGCACTGCCTCCTTTGCAGCTGTGTAGGTGCAGTGGCAGTTGCCCATGGCTGGGGACCTCTGTTCCACTGTTCCCATGGGCTTTTGAATGCCGAAGACTCATCCCCTTCCAGGGTGTATCCCCCCCACATGTGTCACATACCAACCCTGTATGCTGTAATTTCTGTGCTCCTACCTATCCTCCACAGCCATACCTACACTCCTTCCCCAACATCTGACCCTCACCTACGGACACATAAGGCCATTCAGCTCCTAGGACACCATCTGCCCTATACATAACTGTCTGTTACACACATGTGCCCACTGGACACATGAAACCCTTGTAATATGCATCATAACATACTACTGTTATCCTCACCACTGTCCGTCAGGCGCATGGTCCTGGTATGCACATCCCTCCTACATGGTCCAGGTACATGTGAGGAGGATGACCCCATTGTACACAAAACACTACCGGTCCCTCTATGGTTACCCCATTTACCTTTATCATGATGATGATGTTGCACACAGCACATTGCAGGAGTACTGTTCACAAATAATGATTGGACAGGTACTGCTGTGTTAATGTACATTACATGCACAGAGTGATGTATACAGCCAATGTACGACTATTTGCGTGTATGACTGACACATGTCTGTCTGAGGGAGTCTTGTGATCACATAGAGCAACACCACTACATAATACAGGCGTCGCTGGTGTTTCCCGTTTCTTTAGTTTGTAATGCTTTGTTGCCACATGGTACGTCCCTGATACATCTCTATATATGTATGTACCTATATGCTGGACATAAACACTCACATGTACATCTACATGATGGGATACATTCCTATACTGTTGAATGACTGCACTGTATGATATCCTCTGGTTACTGCCTCTTATGCTCGATTAGCTTCTACATTGCTTAACCAGTGCCATACTCGCATACTGGTCGCCAAACACGCTTACACCCGCTCGATCCCACACTTGTTAATGCATCGGCATTGGTGCTTGCATCTGTCACTCACACCCCTGGGTGTGAGCAAGGACCACAATATTACCTTGCGATGCCTATTACATCGTACTACATGACTCCAGTATCGGGATTGGCCACCTATTAGGCGACGGCATCGCATTCGACTGTACGGAATCAGCAGCCTGTCCATTGACACAATCATATTTGTGTGTACCTCATACAACGTGCTCCCACCTTGTGATGCCTATTACATCAGAATACATGAATACAGTATCAGAAAAGGCTGCCTATTAGGCGACGGCATGGTGTTCAACTGTACGGAATCAGCAGCCTGTCCGGAGAATCATTCATATTCGTGTGTTCCTCTTAGGCATACCTTGTGATGCCTATCACATCGGACTACATGACTACAGTCATAGCCAGCCTTAGGCATAGGTCAACTAAGCGGCCACCTAGGGCACTGCTTTAGTGCGGGCACTTTTCCAGTATTTATTTTGTGTAGGTAGACCAGGATGGGGGCACTGGGGGGTGTGGTGGGGGGTGCCATTGTGCCCTCTGCCTAGGGCACCAGTTGACCTAAGGCCACTCCTGATTATAGTATCGGGAATGGCTGCCCATTAGGTGACTGCATGGCATTCGACTGTACGGAATCAGCAACCTGTCTAGTGAATCATTCATAATTGTGTATTCCTCTTACAATCTGCTCCCACCTTGTAATACCTATCACATCATACTACATGACTACAGTATCGGGAATGGCTGCCCATTAGACAATGGCATGGCGTTTGACTGTACGGAATCAGTGGCCTGTCCAGTGACTTAATCATATTTGTGTGTTCTGCATACACTCTGCTCCCATCTGGCTGATACATGGGAACTGAGACCCCGCATTACAAACAAGTAGTTGGGTTGTGGTAGCCACATCCATCAGACGGGTCATGCTACCACATACCTATTAAAGGTTTGCCATCTTCTCAATTGGCCAAGGTAGGACTTTAGGGTTACCCCCTGTCCCACTTTGCGAGGGACACTGCGAAAATAATCAAGACATAGCACATGTCCAGATTACAGGACATTATTATATTTTACGTTTCATTAATAATTGCATACAACAGTTATTTTATATATGACACTTCTATATGTTATGTGAAGTAGCAAAAGCAATTCAAATGCAACTAGATTAAGCTTTTATTTGTGCAAATAAGTGTAATCCTGTACTATGCACAGTTGTAGGTATGTTTAGTCCTGGAATGTCTGACATTTCTACAGAACATGTCCCACTCTGGCCATTTGGAAAGGTGGCAACCCTATAGGACCTGTATGTAGAGACATTAGACTTTGCAGGGCAACACACCCACAGCCAGTAGAAAGGGGAGTACTTCACTGTTTTGCCTAAATAAAAGGTTACTCTTGTAGCATTATAGTTGCTTATACTGTTACCTATAACATTTAGGTGTTTCAGAGGAACATAATTGTTTTATGCTACTACTACAGACAATATAGGTAGTCTTTTCCCTAAATCACAGGACATTTGCCTTAATTACAGCTATGATGCAGGACACAACTGCCCACAGGGGAGTCTCCCTCGCAAAATTAGACAGGTGGTAACCCCAAACCTATTATTCTATCAACTTTCTAAGGTAGTCGGTGGAACATGCACTTTCTCTCACTATCAGACCTCTCATACGAATGGGGAAGAATAAACACTGAATCAGGGACACTGCATAACGACCTCAGGGACACATTTAGAAGGTTGGTGCTATTAACCTGACACATTGATGGACACAGAGCACATATGTATTAATACACATTGTCTGAGGTGCATGCAGTTTATGACTCTTACATGTTGTCATTATTCATTATGTGTATTCCACCACCTTTCCTCCTAATATCACTAGTTATAGGATGGTTTAGTTGGGACTGTGTTAAGATTCTGATTCGTAATCATGGATGTCCCTGGTAATCGGGGACAGTTCAATGATATGGTCCCTATGTGTTCTCCCACTGGTTTATGGACTGCCCAGTAGATGTACTCTTACAGTTTGGGAGATATGGGCATCTGCTATACCCACATCGGAATATTACTTA